>NW_027141626.1:37500-40000 GCF_036365525.1 Heterodontus francisci | reverse complement strand
CTAGCACTAGCCATAACCCAAACCCTAACGCTAACACGAACCCGAACCCGAACACTAACCCTAACCCTAACTCGAACCCGAACCCGAACCCTCACCCTAACCCTAACTCTAACCCTAACCCTAACACGAACCCTAACTCTAACCCGAACCCGAACCCGAACCCGAACCCTAACCCTAACCCTAACCCTAACCCGAACCTGAACCCTAACCCTAACCCGAACCCGAACCCGGACCCTAACCCTAACCCTAACTCGAACCCGAACCCGAACCCTCACCCTAACCCTAACTCTAACCGTAACCCTAACACGAACCCTAACTCTAACCCGAACCCGAACCCGAACCCTAACCCTAACCCTAACCCTAACCCGAACCCTAACCCGAACCCGAACACTAACCCTAACCCTAACCCTAACCCTAACCCTAACCCGAACCCGAACCCTAACCCTAACCATAACCCAAACCCTAACCCTAACCTTAACCCTAACCCTAACCCTTACCCTAACCCTAACCCTCACCCTAACCCTAACCCTAACGCTAACCTTAACCCTAACCCTAACACTTACCCTAGCCCTAGCCCTAACCCTAACCCTAACCCGAACCCTAACCCGAACACTAACCCTAAGCCTAACCCTAGCCCTAACCCTAAACCTAATCCTAACCCTAGCCCTAGCCCTAGCCCTAACCCTAACCCTAACCCTAGCCCGAGCGCTAACCCTAACCCTAACCCTAACGCTAGCCCGAGCCCAAACCCTAACCCTAACCCCAGCCCTAGCCCTAACCCTAACCCGAACTTGAACCCTAACTCTAACCCTAACCCTAACCGTATACCTAACCCTAACTCTAACCCTAACCCGAACCCGAACCCTAACCCTAACCCTAACCCGGACCCGAACCCTTACCCTAACCCTAACCCTAACCCGAACCCTAACCCGAACACTAACCCTAACCCGAACCCGAACCCTAACCCTAAACCGAAGCCGAATGCGAACCCGAACCCTCACCCTAACCCTAACTCTAACCCAACCCTAACCCTAACCCGAACCCTAACTCTAACCCGAACCAGAACCCTAACCCTAACCCTAACCCGAACCCATACCCTAACCCGAACCCTAACCCCAACCCTAACCCTAACCCTAACCATAACCCTAAACCGAACCCGAACCCAAACCCTAACCCTAACCCTAACCCTAACCCTAACCCTAACCTTAACCCGAACCCTAACCCTTACCCTAACCCTAACCCTCACCCGAACCCTAACCCTAACCCTTACCCTAACCCTTACCCTAACCCTAACCCTAACCCTAACCCTAACCCTAGCCCTAAGGCTAGCCCTAGCCCTAACCCTAACCCTAGCCCTAACCCTAGCCCTAGCCCTAACCCTAACCCTAACCATAACCCTAACCCTCACACTAGCCCTAGCCCTAACCCTAACCCTAACCCTAACCCTAAACCTAACCCTAACCCTCCCCGTAGCCCTAGCCCTAACCCTAACCCTAACCCTAACCCGAGCCCTAAGCCTAACCCGAACCCTAACCCTAAGACTAACCCTAACCCGAACCCGAACCCGAACCCTAACCATAACCCTAACCCTAACCCTAATCCTAACCCTAGCACTAGCCCTAACCCGAACCCTAACCCGAACCCTAACCCGAACCCTAACCCGAACCCTAACCCTAACCCGAACCCGAACCCGAACCCGAACCCTAACGCTAACCCTAACCCTAACCATAACCCTCACCCTAACTCTAACCCTAACCCGAACCCGAACCCTAACCCTAACCCTAACCCGGACCCGAACCCACACCCTAACCCTAACCCTAGCCCCAACCCGAACCCTAACCCTAACCCTAACCCTAACCCTAACCCTAACCCGAACCCGAACCCTAACCCTAACCCTAACCCTAACCCGAACCCGAACCCGAACCCTAAACCGAACCCGAAACCGAACCCAAACCCGAACCCGAACCCTAACCCTAACCAGAACCCTAACTCTAACCCGAACCCGAACCCGAACACTAGCCCTAACACTAGCCCTAGCCCTAGCCCGAACCCTAACCCTAACCCTCGCCCTAACCCTAACCCTAGCCCTAGCCCTAACACTAACTCTGACCCCAACCCTAACCCTAAGCCTAACCCTAACCCTAGCCCTAAACCTAACCCTAACCCTAGCCCGAACCCTAGCCCTAGCCCTAACACTAACCCGAACCCTAACCCTAACCCTAGCCCTAACCCTAACCCTAACCCTAACCCTAAACCTAACCCTAACCCTAGCCCTAGCCCTAGCCCTAACACTAACACTAACCATAACCCTAGCCCTAACCCTAACCCTAACCCTAGCCCTAGCCCTAACCCTAGCCCTAGCCCTAACCCTAACCCTAACCTTAGCCCTGACCCTAACCCTATCCCTAGCCCTCGCCCTAACCCTAACCCTAACCCGAACCCTAACCCTAAACCCAACCCTAATCCTAGCCCTAACCCTAGCCCTAACCCTAACCCTAAC
>NW_027141625.1:37500-39600 GCF_036365525.1 Heterodontus francisci | reverse complement strand
TGTCGAAAACAATGTCCAGAGACTAAGTCCGAAAGGGCAAATGGTTAACCAGTAAGCAGAGTAATCATTAACCAAAAATCGCAAAAGTAAGTAAAAAGTGTGAAATCATTAACCAAAAACTCGAAAATAATGTCCAGAGACTAAGTCCGAAAGGGCAAATGGTTAACCAGTAAGCAGAGTAATCATTAACCAAAAGGCGCAAAAGTAAGTAAAAAGTATGAAATCATTAACCAAAAAGCGCAAAAATATGTTAAAAGTGTGAAATCATTAACCAAAAAGTCGAAAATAATGTGCAGAGACTAAGTCCGAAAGGGCAAATGGTTAACCAGTAAGCAGAGTAATCATTAACCAAAAAGCGCAAAAATATGTTAAAAGTGTGAAATCATTAACCAAAAACTCGAAAATAATGTCCAGAGACTAAGTCCGAAAGGGCAAATAATTAACCAGTAAGCAGAGTAATCATTAACCAAAAAGCGCAAAAGTAAGTAAAAAGTGTGAAATCATTAACCAAAAAGTCGAAAATAATGCCCAGAGACTAAGTCCGAAAGGGCAAATGGTTAACCAGAAAATCCGTCGAATAATGTCCAGAGACTAAGTCCGAAAGGGCAAATGGTTAACCAGTGGAAGGGCGATCAAGCGGAAAAATTTGCCCCGGTTACCCGGGATGGAGTTCCAGAGGTCCGGCCAGAGTTGTCAAATTCGTCCCGCTGATCGGACGCTTGTCATTCGGGTGGCTGGGGGTTGGCGGGGTATCTGCACAGTAGTAGGAGGTGGCAAGTCGGGACTTGGACGTTTATTCCAAGAGTCCACCCGAGCCTCCAGGTCTGCAGAGACCGACCCTAGCTGCCGCCCAACCGACTTTTAAGCCTTTTTCGGATGGGGATTTTTTCCCATTTTCGTCCATTTTTCGGGTTTTCTGTCGGGCTTAATAGGCGGCAGCCTGACCCCCGGCCGAGGCGGGGGGCGCACTCTCCCTTGCGTAAGGGTCCGGATTTGCCCCGGAAAGTGCCCCCGACGGCCTCCCGACCCGGGTGCCTGCAGGGCGGGGGGAAAGGGTAGTCCCAGCCGCAGGAAATCATTAACCAAAAGACTTAGCCGTCGGGGCAGAGGCTAAGACCCGGGCTGGTGAAATCATTAACCAAAAGGAATGCACCCTTTTCCGAAAGTGCAGGCCGAAATAAGGCGAGCCTTGGGCCGGGAAGGCCAAAACCCCCAACTCATGGAAGTGTATGGGGTCGGACTCGGCGACTTTCCCGGGCCCCGAGTTGACCTTTCCCCACGGGGGCGGTCAAGTTGCTCCCGCCAAGAGGGCACGTTGCATTTGCTGCCGCTCTAGTCCCCGGGCTAGTTAATCAGTTGCCGTCGGAAGTCCCGATGCCGAAATGAAAAATGGCCGTTGCGGCGATTTGGCGCCTCATTTTCGGAAGGACTACCGGCAGGCAACCCGCCGAATTGACACTTGCGATTCGGGTGGCTGGGGGTTGGCGGGGTACCCGGAGATTTTCGGGAACTCGATTTTCAGAACTTTTGCTGGCAGCGGTTGCACTTGCAAAGTGGCCGAAGAAGTGCTCCCTCAAGGAAGGACCTTCTTTTGAAATAAAAGACCTTCCGAAGAGTGCCTGGAAGTCATTTATGAGCATTTAAGGGTAAATCTGGCGGACTTTCCATGCTCTGTTGCCGGCTCTGAAATATCGCACAGTTGGGTCTAGGCCGGTAGACTGGCTGTGAAAACAGACAAAGTGTTTTGGCGAGCGAGAGAAAACAAGGCCTTGGAACAGATTGGGGGGTGCGGAGGCACACCACACCCACAGGAAAAGAATTAATGAAAAAAAAACCAAAGTCTATGACATGTCTGTTGGTACAGTGAGAAAAGCAAAGAAGGGAGGCTGCGATGGCAGAGCAAAGCCGACCTTCATACAGATATACATGTCAAAGAAAGAAACTATGCCCGCAAAAGACTTGGTGCGAAATAACAAGGCTCCTTGTGAACGGTTATCTTTGTCTGTCAGGCGCAGATTGTGGCGGCGTCGCCTGGTTTCCTTGGGTTGCACTACATGTATGTCCTATTCTCAAACGAAAAGTGCGTGCCCAGAATTTTGT
>NW_027141625.1:17500-25000 GCF_036365525.1 Heterodontus francisci | reverse complement strand
ACCCTCCCGCGTCGAGTGCCGGCGCACCGACCCCGCAGGCTGACCGGGAAGGTGAAGACTCACCCCGCTGAATGCCCGGCCCCGGGAACCCTCCGGCGCCGGGGCCATAACTTCGGGGAGGAAGGTCCGAGCTCCGCGCGGTCGACGGCAGGTGAAAGGGGCCGGTGCGCCGCGGAAGGCGACAGCAGTCCCGTCAGGCTGCACCTCTGCTCGGGCGAACGGCGTCAGGAAAAGGGGAGAGCACTTCCCCACCGATAGCTCCGGAACGCCCGGACCCATTGGCCCGCGGCACCGGTGGCTGCTAGAGGGGCTCCGGCGCCGTCAGCCGGGGTACGTCCCAGGCCGGCCGGACGGCGGGCAGCCGGAGGCAACGGCCTGGAACGGAGCCAGACTTGAGTCGTTCCGTGCCGTGGGCAAAAAGGCAGGGCTGCGGGTCAGCGCAGTTTGGCAAACCTAGCCGCAAGTGCGGGAAGGGCGGAGGAGCACACGGACGCCGCCTTCCCAAACTGAGCCCAAAGTGCCCAGGCATGCCCCCTTGATCTCGCCTAATCAGTGAGCCCAAAATAATTTCAGAGTGTGGAAACCTGATCCAAAAAGGTCGAAAAGAACGGCCAGAGATCAAGTCCGAAAGGGGAAATCAGTAACAAGCAAGCAGAGTAATCATTAACCAAAAAGCGCAAAATTATGTTAAAAGTGTGAAATCATTAACCAAAAAGTCGAAAATAATGTCCAGAGACCAAGTCCGAAAGTACAAATAATTAACCAGTAAGCAGAGTCATCATTAACCAAAAATCGCAAAAGTAAGTAAAAAGTATGAAATCATTAACCAAAAATCGCAAAAGTAAGTAAAAAGTGTGAAATCATTAACCAAAAACTCGAAAATAATGTGCAGAGACTAAGTCCGAAAGGGCAAATGGTTAACCAGTAAGCAGAGTCATCATTAACCAAAAATCGCAAAAGTAAGTAAAAAGTGTGAAATCATTAACCAAAAATCGCAAAAGTAAGTAAAAAGTGTGAAATCATTAACCAAAAACTCGAAAATAATCTCCAGAGACTAAGTCCGAAAGGGCAAATGGTTAACCAGTAAGCAGAGTAATCATTAACCAAAAAGGGCAAAAGTAAGTAAAAAGTATGAAATCATTAACCAAAAAGCACAAAATTAAGTTAAAAGTGTGAAATCATTAACCAAAATGTCGAAAACAATGTCCAGAGACTAAGTCCGAAAGGGCAAATGGTTAACCAGTAAGCAGAGTAATCATTAACCAAAAGGCGCAAAAGTAAGTAAAAAGTATGAAATCATTAACCAAAAAGCGCAAAAATATGTTAAAAGTGTGAAATCATTAACCAAAAAGTCGAAAATAATGTGCAGAGACTAAGTCCGAAAGGGCAAATGGTTAACCAGTAAGCAGAGTAATCATTAACCAAA
The DNA here is from genome assembly GCF_036365525.1 of Heterodontus francisci. NCBI lineage: Eukaryota > Metazoa > Chordata > Chondrichthyes > Heterodontiformes > Heterodontidae > Heterodontus > Heterodontus francisci. Next base: position 23,574 of record NW_027141625.1, on the reverse strand, counting down.
AGGCGCAAAAGTAAGTAAAAAGTATGAAATCAGTAACCAAAAAGCGCAAAAATATGTTAAAAGTGTGAAATCATTAACCAAAAACTCGAAAATAATGTGCAGAGACTAAGTCCGAAAGGGCAAATAATTAACCAGTAAGCAGAGTAATCATTAACCAAAAATCGCAAAAGTAAGTAAAAAGTGTGAAATCATTAACCAAAAACTCGAAAATAATGTCCAGAGACCAAGTCCGAAAGGGCAAATGGTTAACCAGTAAGCAGAGTAATCATTAACCAAAAAGGGCAAAAGTAAGTAAAAAGTATGAAATCATTAACCAAAAAGCACAAAATTAAGTTAAAAGTGTGAAATCATTAACCAAAAAGTCGAAAATAATCTCCAGAGACTAAGTGCGAAAGGGCAAATGGTTAACCAGTAAGCAGAGTCATCATTAACCAAAAATCGCAAAAGTAAGTAAAAAGTGTGAAATCATTAACCAAAAACCCGAAAATAATGTCCAGAGACTAAGTCCAAAAGGGCAAATGGTTAACCAGTAAGCAGAGTAATCATTAACCAAAAATCGCAAAAGTAAGTAAAAAGTGTGAAATCATTAACCAAAAACTCGAAAATAATCTCCAGAGACTAAGTCCGAAAGGGCAAATGGTTAACCAGTAAGCAGAGTAATCATTAACCAAAAATCGCAAAAGTAAGTAAAAAGTGTGAAATCATTAACCAAAAACCCGAAAATAATGTCCAGAGACTAAGTCCGAAAGGGCAAATGGTTAACCAGTAAGCAGAGTAATCATTAACCAAAAATCGCAAAAGTAAGTAAAAAGTGTGAAATCATTAACCAAAAACTCGAAAATAATGTCCAGAGACTAAGTCCGAAAGGGCAAATGGTTAACCAGTAAGCAGAGTAATCATTAACCAAAAGGCGCAAAAGTAAGTAAAAAGTATGAAATCAGTAACCAAAAAGCGCAAAAATATGTTAAAAGTGTGAAATCATTAACCAAAAACTCGAAAATAATGTGCAGAGACTAAGTCCGAAAGGGCAAATAATTAACCAGTAAGCAGAGTAATCATTAACCAAAAAGCGCAAAAATATGTTAAAAGTGTGAAATCATTAACCAAAAACTCGAAAATAATGTCCAGAGACTAAGTCCGAAAGGGCAAATGGTTAACCAGTAAGCAGAGTAATCAGTAACCAAAAAGGGCAAAAGTAAGTAAAAAGTGTGAAATCATTAACCAAAAACCCAAAAATAATGTCCAGAGACTAAGTCCGAAAGGGCAAATGGTTAACCAGTAAGCAGAGTAATCATTAACCAAAAATCGCAAAAGTAAGTAAAAAGTATGAAATCATTAACCAAAAAGCACAAAATTAAGTTAAAAGTGTGAAATCATTAACCAAAATGTCGAAAACAATGTCCAGAGACTAAGTCCGAAAGGGCAAATGGTTAACCAGTAAGCAGAGTAATCATTAACCAAAAATCGCAAAATTAAGTTAAAAGTGTGAAATCATTAACCAAAATGTCGAAAACAATGTCCAGAGACTAAGTCCGAAAGGGCAAATGGTTAACCAGTAAGCAGAGTAATCATTAACCAAAAATCGCAAAAGTAAGTAAAAAGTGTGAAATCATTAACCAAAAACTCGAAAATAATGTCCAGAGACTAAGTCCGAAAGGGCAAATGGTTAACCAGTAAGCAGAGTAATCATTAACCAAAAGGCGCAAAAGTAAGTAAAAAGTATGAAATCATTAACCAAAAAGCGCAAAAATATGTTAAAAGTGTGAAATCATTAACCAAAAAGTCGAAAATAATGTGCAGAGACTAAGTCCGAAAGGGCAAATAATTAACCAGTAAGCAGAGTAATCATTAACCAAAAATCGCAAAAGTAAGTAAAAAGTGTGAAATCATTAACCAAAAACTCGAAAATAATGTCCAGAGACCAAGTCCGAAAGGGCAAATGGTTAACCAGTAAGCAGAGTAATCATTAACCAAAAAGGGCAAAAGTAAGTAAAAAGTATGAAATCATTAACCAAAAAGCACAAAATTAAGTTAAAAGTGTGAAATCATTAACCAAAAAGTCGAAAATAATCTCCAGAGACTAAGTGCGAAAGGGCAAATGGTTAACCAGTAAGCAGAGTCATCATTAACCAAAAATCGCAAAAGTAAGTAAAAAGTGTGAAATCATTAACCAAAAACCCGAAAATAATGTCCAGAGACTAAGTCCAAAAGGGCAAATGGTTAACCAGTAAGCAGAGTAATCATTAACCAAAAATCGCAAAAGTAAGTAAAAAGTGTGAAATCATTAACCAAAAACTCGAAAATAATCTCCAGAGACTAAGTCCGAAAGGGCAAATGGTTAACCAGTAAGCAGAGTAATCATTAACCAAAAATCGCAAAAGTAAGTAAAAAGTGTGAAATCATTAACCAAAAACCCGAAAATAATGTCCAGAGACTAAGTCCGAAAGGGCAAATGGTTAACCAGTAAGCAGAGTAATCATTAACCAAAAATCGCAAAAGTAAGTAAAAAGTGTGAAATCATTAACCAAAAACTCGAAAATAATGTCCAGAGACTAAGTCCGAAAGGGCAAATGGTTAACCAGTAAGCAGAGTAATCATTAACCAAAAGGCGCAAAAGTAAGTAAAAAGTATGAAATCAGTAACCAAAAAGCGCAAAAATATGTTAAAAGTGTGAAATCATTAACCAAAAACTCGAAAATAATGTGCAGAGACTAAGTCCGAAAGGGCAAATAATTAACCAGTAAGCAGAGTAATCATTAACCAAAAAGCGCAAAAATATGTTAAAAGTGTGAAATCATTAACCAAAAACTCGAAAATAATGTCCAGAGACTAAGTCCGAAAGGGCAAATGGTTAACCAGTAAGCAGAGTAATCAGTAACCAAAAAGGGCAAAAGTAAGTAAAAAGTGTGAAATCATTAACCAAAAACCCAAAAATAATGTCCAGAGACTAAGTCCGAAAGGGCAAATGGTTAACCAGTAAGCAGAGTAATCATTAACCAAAAATCGCAAAAGTAAGTAAAAAGTATGAAATCATTAACCAAAAAGCACAAAATTAAGTTAAAAGTGTGAAATCATTAACCAAAATGTCGAAAACAATGTCCAGAGACTAAGTCCGAAAGGGCAAATGGTTAACCAGTAAGCAGAGTAATCATTAACCAAAAATCGCAAAATTAAGTTAAAAGTGTGAAATCATTAACCAAAATGTCGAAAACAATGTCCAGAGACTAAGTCCGAAAGGGCAAATGGTTAACCAGTAAGCAGAGTAATCATTAACCAAAAATCGCAAAAGTAAGTAAAAAGTGTGAAATCATTAACCAAAAACTCGAAAATAATGTCCAGAGACTAAGTCCGAAAGGGCAAATGGTTAACCAGTAAGCAGAGTAATCATTAACCAAAAGGCGCAAAAGTAAGTAAAAAGTATGAAATCATTAACCAAAAAGCGCAAAAATATGTTAAAAGTGTGAAATCATTAACCAAAAAGTCGAAAATAATGTGCAGAGACTAAGTCCGAAAGGGCAAATGGTTAACCAGTAAGCAGAGTAATCATTAACCAAAAAGCGCAAAAATATGTTAAAAGTGTGAAATCATTAACCAAAAACTCGAAAATAATGTCCAGAGACTAAGTCCGAAAGGGCAAATAATTAACCAGTAAGCAGAGTAATCATTAACCAAAAAGCGCAAAAGTAAGTAAAAAGTGTGAAATCATTAACCAAAAAGTCGAAAATAATGCCCAGAGACTAAGTCCGAAAGGGCAAATGGTTAACCAGAAAATCCGTCGAATAATGTCCAGAGACTAAGTCCGAAAGGGCAAATGGTTAACCAGTGGAAGGGCGATCAAGCGGAAAAATTTGCCCCGGTTACCCGGGATGGAGTTCCAGAGGTCCGGCCAGAGTTGTCAAATTCGTCCCGCTGATCGGACGCTTGTCATTCGGGTGGCTGGGGGTTGGCGGGGTATCTGCACAGTAGTAGGAGGTGGCAAGTCGGGACTTGGACGTTTATTCCAAGAGTCCACCCGAGCCTCCAGGTCTGCAGAGACCGACCCTAGCTGCCGCCCAACCGACTTTTAAGCCTTTTTCGGATGGGGATTTTTTCCCATTTTCGTCCATTTTTCGGGTTTTCTGTCGGGCTTAATAGGCGGCAGCCTGACCCCCGGCCGAGGCGGGGGGCGCACTCTCCCTTGCGTAAGGGTCCGGATTTGCCCCGGAAAGTGCCCCCGACGGCCTCCCGACCCGGGTGCCTGCAGGGCGGGGGGAAAGGGTAGTCCCAGCCGCAGGAAATCATTAACCAAAAGACTTAGCCGTCGGGGCAGAGGCTAAGACCCGGGCTGGTGAAATCATTAACCAAAAGGAATGCACCCTTTTCCGAAAGTGCAGGCCGAAATAAGGCGAGCCTTGGGCCGGGAAGGCCAAAACCCCCAACTCATGGAAGTGTATGGGGTCGGACTCGGCGACTTTCCCGGGCCCCGAGTTGACCTTTCCCCACGGGGGCGGTCAAGTTGCTCCCGCCAAGAGGGCACGTTGCATTTGCTGCCGCTCTAGTCCCCGGGCTAGTTAATCAGTTGCCGTCGGAAGTCCCGATGCCGAAATGAAAAATGGCCGTTGCGGCGATTTGGCGCCTCATTTTCGGAAGGACTACCGGCAGGCAACCCGCCGAATTGACACTTGCGATTCGGGTGGCTGGGGGTTGGCGGGGTACCCGGAGATTTTCGGGAACTCGATTTTCAGAACTTTTGCTGGCAGCGGTTGCACTTGCAAAGTGGCCGAAGAAGTGCTCCCTCAAGGAAGGACCTTCTTTTGAAATAAAAGACCTTCCGAAGAGTGCCTGGAAGTCATTTATGAGCATTTAAGGGTAAATCTGGCGGACTTTCCATGCTCTGTTGCCGGCTCTGAAATATCGCACAGTTGGGTCTAGGCCGGTAGACTGGCTGTGAAAACAGACAAAGTGTTTTGGCGAGCGAGAGAAAACAAGGCCTTGGAACAGATTGGGGGGTGCGGAGGCACACCACACCCACAGGAAAAGAATTAATGAAAAAAAAACCAAAGTCTATGACATGTCTGTTGGTACAGTGAGAAAAGCAAAGAAGGGAGGCTGCGATGGCAGAGCAAAGCCGACCTTCATACAGATATACATGTCAAAGAAAGAAACTATGCCCGCAAAAGACTTGGTGCGAAATAACAAGGCTCCTTGTGAACGGTTATCTTTGTCTGTCAGGCGCAGATTGTGGCGGCGTCGCCTGGTTTCCTTGGGTTGCACTACATGTATGTCCTATTCTCAAACGAAAAGTGCGTGCCCAGAATTTTGTCCAAGTTAGGCGACGCACGCCGGCTGGCATCACCTCTCCGTGCGAGCGCCGAAAGCTTTGGTCGACCTGTTTGGCTACGCTGGTCGCGGTTGCTCCTTACAGTCATGGGGACGGAAAACCGATGCGAGTTGACCAGGCGACGTCAACCAAGTTGCATGCTTTCTCCCCCCCCCCCGCCGCCGCCAACCCCACACTGTGTGAAAGGAAAAAAAAAGTGCGTGCCCAGGTCACTCGATCGATACGGCGAGGACTGTCCGACGTTGGAGGGCCCAGGCGGGCTAGCATTTATTTGCTGGTGTTTCAGGCTCAGCGGTTACCTCCCGTTTCTGTCCCTTGTGTCAGACGGACATTCCTCTCGAGAGTTTGGCCACTTGGTCGGCGGCGTGCTAGGTAGATTACTCGTTGTGCGCCGTCTCCTGTGTGCTGATCTCTGTGCTGTTCGTGTGAGGCCGAGACGTCCCACTGGTCGCTACCGCAGTGGTCCGATTGTGAAGCTCCGGAGCGGGGCGTCCCGTTCCGGCCAGCTCGAGCACTCGATTTCTCTAGCACCAGAGCAAGGGCACACGCGCGGTGTGTGTGTGTATGCTTTGTATTTGTCGGTTACCGGTTTTTGTTGCACGAATTGAAAAGTTGAACCCGGTGCCAACCTCCCTGTCGTGGGGAGGCCATGTGCCCCAGCTTCTCAGACACAGCCCTGCCCCTTTCCAGCGGTGTCGCGTCGAAAAGAGAGAGAGAGAGGGTGTCTTGGTGGCTTTACCCCGAGCGTGTTCAC
>NW_027141625.1:0-7500 GCF_036365525.1 Heterodontus francisci | reverse complement strand
TTGGCTACAATGAGTCTTGCCGGGCTTAATAGTCGGCGTGCGGGGGTGACTTTGCGAAGGCTAGCAGTGGGCAGAACCGGTTTATGATTTGCCCCCGTCGTCAGATTGACAAAGAGTCTGGTTAATCAGTTGTCCAAATGTTGTAAATTGGTTAATGAGTTGTCACTTCAACTTTTGGCCGCGGTTGGCTGCAATGAGTCTTGCCGGGCTTAATAGTCGGCGTGGGGGTGAATTTGCGAAGGTGGCCGTGTTTCGATGCATGTTTGCCGGCGTGTTTAGGAAGGTTGGGTGGGTGGGTGGGTGGTTGTGTGGGCGCCGTGGTCTGAGGGCACATCCTGTGGGATGTGGGAGGCGGGGAAGGAGAGCGCCCTTGGTGCGTGTGTCTAGGCGATGCATTGCGGAAGGATGGGCGGGTGGGGCCGGGCGTGTGGGTTCCCGACTTATCGGTGAACCATTTGCTACTGCGGGCCAAAGCAAAAGGGAAAGCATAAGGGCGCAGGCTGCCCTCTGCGGGACAGGTCCGGCCCTGACGCCGGTTTACGATTTCTCCGGTAAAGCACCTGTCGGGTGGCGACCGGAGGGTCTTTGCAGGGCCTGGATCTCCGAGCCCGTGGGACAGGCGGGAAAGGGTGGCGGCAGCCGGTTGAAGTCCCGACCCTGGGCAGCCTCCCGGTCTTACCTCCATAACTTCGGCGAGGAGGGTCCGATCCCCGCGCGGTCGACGGCAGGCGGTAGGGCTCGGAGGGGCGCGGCCTGGTCCGCGAGTGCCCCGGCGCCGCCCCTCTGCCCGTCCGAGGGACAGTAGGAAATGGCCATACCGCTTTCCGGCCGATTGCCGCCGGACGTCCGGCCGCATTCGCTCGGTCTGCGCGGCCGGCGGTAGCCGGGGGCGAGGGGCATCGGGCGGTGGCGGAACCAGGCCGGCCCGACCGCTGGGGGCCGCCCGGGCGACGTTTGAATCTGTCGGGTCGGACCGCCGAATCCCGCGGGATTTCGGGATCGAATCTGCGGGTGGAATCGGCACCTCGTCCCGCTGTCCGGTTCCCCCCCGTCGACTGCAACGGGTTTCCGAGGCCCGTCGGTCAGGCGCGGTTCGCTCCGCAATCCGCCGGCCGATCGGCACCGGGCGGGGCTCTACGGAAAGAGGGGACCCTCCCGCGTCGAGTGCCGGCGCACCGACCCCGCAGGCTGACCGGGAAGGTGAAGACTCACCCCGCTGAATGCCCGGCCCCGGGAACCCTCCGGCGCCGGGGCCATAACTTCGGGGAGGAAGGTCCGAGCTCCGCGCGGTCGACGGCAGGTGAAAGGGGCCGGTGCGCCGCGGAAGGCGACAGCAGTCCCGTCAGGCTGCACCTCTGCTCGGGCGAACGGCGTCAGGAAAAGGGGAGAGCACTTCCCCACCGATAGCTCCGGAACGCCCGGACCCATTGGCCCGCGGCACCGGTGGCTGCTAGAGGGGCTCCGGCGCCGTCAGCCGGGGTACGTCCCAGGCCGGCCGGACGGCGGGCAGCCGGAGGCAACGGCCTGGAACGGAGCCAGACTTGAGTCGTTCCGTGCCGTGGGCAAAAAGGCAGGGCTGCGGGTCAGCGCAGTTTGGCAAACCTAGCCGCAAGTGCGGGAAGGGCGGAGGAGCACACGGACGCCGCCTTCCCAAACTGAGCCCAAAGTGCCCAGGCATGCCCCCTTGATCTCGCCTAATCAGTGAGCCCAAAATAATTTCAGAGTGTGGAAACCTGATCCAAAAAGGTCGAAAAGAACGGCCAGAGATCAAGTCCGAAAGGGGAAATCAGTAACAAGCAAGCAGAGTAATCATTAACCAAAAAGCGCAAAATTATGTTAAAAGTGTGAAATCATTAACCAAAAAGTCGAAAATAATGTCCAGAGACCAAGTCCGAAAGTACAAATAATTAACCAGTAAGCAGAGTCATCATTAACCAAAAATCGCAAAAGTAAGTAAAAAGTATGAAATCATTAACCAAAAATCGCAAAAGTAAGTAAAAAGTGTGAAATCATTAACCAAAAACTCGAAAATAATGTGCAGAGACTAAGTCCGAAAGGGCAAATGGTTAACCAGTAAGCAGAGTCATCATTAACCAAAAATCGCAAAAGTAAGTAAAAAGTGTGAAATCATTAACCAAAAATCGCAAAGTAAGTAAAAAGTGTGAAATCATTAACCAAAAACTCGAAAATAATCTCCAGAGACTAAGTCCGAAAGGGCAAATGGTTAACCAGTAAGCAGAGTAATCATTAACCAAAAAGGGCAAAAGTAAGTAAAAAGTATGAAATCATTAACCAAAAAGCACAAAATTAAGTTAAAAGTGTGAAATCATTAACCAAAATGTCGAAAACAATGTCCAGAGACTAAGTCCGAAAGGGCAAATGGTTAACCAGTAAGCAGAGTAATCATTAACCAAAAGGCGCAAAAGTAAGTAAAAAGTATGAAATCATTAACCAAAAAGCGCAAAAATATGTTAAAAGTGTGAAATCATTAACCAAAAAGTCGAAAATAATGTGCAGAGACTAAGTCCGAAAGGGCAAATGGTTAACCAGTAAGCAGAGTAATCATTAACCAAAAGGCGCAAAAGTAAGTAAAAAGTATGAAATCAGTAACCAAAAAGCGCAAAAATATGTTAAAAGTGTGAAATCATTAACCAAAAACTCGAAAATAATGTGCAGAGACTAAGTCCGAAAGGGCAAATAATTAACCAGTAAGCAGAGTAATCATTAACCAAAAATCGCAAAAGTAAGTAAAAAGTGTGAAATCATTAACCAAAAACTCGAAAATAATGTCCAGAGACCAAGTCCGAAAGGGCAAATGGTTAACCAGTAAGCAGAGTAATCATTAACCAAAAAGGGCAAAAGTAAGTAAAAAGTATGAAATCATTAACCAAAAAGCACAAAATTAAGTTAAAAGTGTGAAATCATTAACCAAAAAGTCGAAAATAATCTCCAGAGACTAAGTGCGAAAGGGCAAATGGTTAACCAGTAAGCAGAGTCATCATTAACCAAAAATCGCAAAAGTAAGTAAAAAGTGTGAAATCATTAACCAAAAACCCGAAAATAATGTCCAGAGACTAAGTCCAAAAGGGCAAATGGTTAACCAGTAAGCAGAGTAATCATTAACCAAAAATCGCAAAAGTAAGTAAAAAGTGTGAAATCATTAACCAAAAACTCGAAAATAATCTCCAGAGACTAAGTCCGAAAGGGCAAATGGTTAACCAGTAAGCAGAGTAATCATTAACCAAAAATCGCAAAAGTAAGTAAAAAGTGTGAAATCATTAACCAAAAACCCGAAAATAATGTCCAGAGACTAAGTCCGAAAGGGCAAATGGTTAACCAGTAAGCAGAGTAATCATTAACCAAAAATCGCAAAAGTAAGTAAAAAGTGTGAAATCATTAACCAAAAACTCGAAATAATGTCCAGAGACTAAGTCCGAAAGGGCAAATGGTTAACCAGTAAGCAGAGTAATCATTAACCAAAAGGCGCAAAAGTAAGTAAAAAGTATGAAATCAGTAACCAAAAAGCGCAAAAATATGTTAAAAGTGTGAAATCATTAACCAAAAACTCGAAAATAATGTGCAGAGACTAAGTCCGAAAGGGCAAATAATTAACCAGTAAGCAGAGTAATCATTAACCAAAAAGCGCAAAAATATGTTAAAAGTGTGAAATCATTAACCAAAAACTCGAAAATAATGTCCAGAGACTAAGTCCGAAAGGGCAAATGGTTAACCAGTAAGCAGAGTAATCAGTAACCAAAAAGGGCAAAAGTAAGTAAAAAGTGTGAAATCATTAACCAAAAACCCAAAAATAATGTCCAGAGACTAAGTCCGAAAGGGCAAATGGTTAACCAGTAAGCAGAGTAATCATTAACCAAAAATCGCAAAGTAAGTAAAAAGTATGAAATCATTAACCAAAAAGCACAAAATTAAGTTAAAAGTGTGAAATCATTAACCAAAATGTCGAAAACAATGTCCAGAGACTAAGTCCGAAAGGGCAAATGGTTAACCAGTAAGCAGAGTAATCATTAACCAAAAATCGCAAAATTAAGTTAAAAGTGTGAAATCATTAACCAAAATGTCGAAAACAATGTCCAGAGACTAAGTCCGAAAGGGCAAATGGTTAACCAGTAAGCAGAGTAATCATTAACCAAAAATCGCAAAAGTAAGTAAAAAGTGTGAAATCATTAACCAAAAACTCGAAAATAATGTCCAGAGACTAAGTCCGAAAGGGCAAATGGTTAACCAGTAAGCAGAGTAATCATTAACCAAAAGGCGCAAAAGTAAGTAAAAAGTATGAAATCATTAACCAAAAAGCGCAAAAATATGTTAAAAGTGTGAAATCATTAACCAAAAAGTCGAAAATAATGTGCAGAGACTAAGTCCGAAAGGGCAAATGGTTAACCAGTAAGCAGAGTAATCATTAACCAAAAAGCGCAAAAATATGTTAAAAGTGTGAAATCATTAACCAAAACTCGAAAATAATGTCCAGAGACTAAGTCCGAAAGGGCAAATAATTAACCAGTAAGCAGAGTAATCATTAACCAAAAAGCGCAAAAGTAAGTAAAAAGTGTGAAATCATTAACCAAAAAGTCGAAAATAATGCCCAGAGACTAAGTCCGAAAGGGCAAATGGTTAACCAGAAAATCCGTCGAATAATGTCCAGAGACTAAGTCCGAAAGGGCAAATGGTTAACCAGTGGAAGGGCGATCAAGCGGAAAAATTTGCCCCGGTTACCCGGGATGGAGTTCCAGAGGTCCGGCCAGAGTTGTCAAATTCGTCCCGCTGATCGGACGCTTGTCATTCGGGTGGCTGGGGGTTGGCGGGGTATCTGCACAGTAGTAGGAGGTGGCAAGTCGGGACTTGGACGTTTATTCCAAGAGTCCACCCGAGCCTCCAGGTCTGCAGAGACCGACCCTAGCTGCCGCCCAACCGACTTTTAAGCCTTTTTCGGATGGGGATTTTTTCCCATTTTCGTCCATTTTTCGGGTTTTCTGTCGGGCTTAATAGGCGGCAGCCTGACCCCCGGCCGAGGCGGGGGGCGCACTCTCCCTTGCGTAAGGGTCCGGATTTGCCCCGGAAAGTGCCCCCGACGGCCTCCCGACCCGGGTGCCTGCAGGGCGGGGGAAAGGGTAGTCCCAGCCGCAGGAAATCATTAACCAAAAGACTTAGCCGTCGGGGCAGAGGCTAAGACCCGGGCTGGTGAAATCATTAACCAAAAGGAATGCACCCTTTTCCGAAAGTGCAGGCCGAAATAAGGCGAGCCTTGGGCCGGGAAGGCCAAAACCCCCAACTCATGGAAGTGTATGGGGTCGGACTCGGCGACTTTCCCGGGCCCCGAGTTGACCTTTCCCCACGGGGGCGGTCAAGTTGCTCCCGCCAAGAGGGCACGTTGCATTTGCTGCCGCTCTAGTCCCCGGGCTAGTTAATCAGTTGCCGTCGGAAGTCCCGATGCCGAAATGAAAAATGGCCGTTGCGGCGATTTGGCGCCTCATTTTCGGAAGGACTACCGGCAGGCAACCCGCCGAATTGACACTTGCGATTCGGGTGGCTGGGGGTTGGCGGGGTACCCGGAGATTTTCGGGAACTCGATTTTCAGAACTTTTGCTGGCAGCGGTTGCACTTGCAAAGTGGCCGAAGAAGTGCTCCCTCAAGGAAGGACCTTCTTTTGAAATAAAAGACCTTCCGAAGAGTGCCTGGAAGTCATTTATGAGCATTTAAGGGTAAATCTGGCGGACTTTCCATGCTCTGTTGCCGGCTCTGAAATATCGCACAGTTGGGTCTAGGCCGGTAGACTGGCTGTGAAAACAGACAAAGTGTTTTGGCGAGCGAGAGAAAACAAGGCCTTGGAACAGATTGGGGGGTGCGGAGGCACACCACACCCACAGGAAAAGAATTAATGAAAAAAAAACCAAAGTCTATGACATGTCTGTTGGTACAGTGAGAAAAGCAAAGAAGGGAGGCTGCGATGGCAGAGCAAAGCCGACCTTCATACAGATATACATGTCAAAGAAAGAAACTATGCCCGCAAAAGACTTGGTGCGAAATAACAAGGCTCCTTGTGAACGGTTATCTTTGTCTGTCAGGCGCAGATTGTGGCGGCGTCGCCTGGTTTCCTTGGGTTGCACTACATGTATGTCCTATTCTCAAACGAAAAGTGCGTGCCCAGAATTTTGTCCAAGTTAGGCGACGCACGCCGGCTGGCATCACCTCTCCGTGCGAGCGCCGAAAGCTTTGGTCGACCTGTTTGGCTACGCTGGTCGCGGTTGCTCCTTACAGTCATGGGGACGGAAAACCGATGCGAGTTGACCAGGCGACGTCAACCAAGTTGCATGCTTTCTCCCCCCCCCCCGCCGCCGCCAACCCCACACTGTGTGAAAGGAAAAAAAAAGTGCGTGCCCAGGTCACTCGATCGATACGGCGAGGACTGTCCGACGTTGGAGGGCCCAGGCGGGCTAGCATTTATTTGCTGGTGTTTCAGGCTCAGCGGTTACCTCCCGTTTCTGTCCCTTGTGTCAGACGGACATTCCTCTCGAGAGTTTGGCCACTTGGTCGGCGGCGTGCTAGGTAGATTACTCGTTGTGCGCCGTCTCCTGTGTGCTGATCTCTGTGCTGTTCGTGTGAGGCCGAGACGTCCCACTGGTCGCTACCGCAGTGGTCCGATTGTGAAGCTCCGGAGCGGGGCGTCCCGTTCCGGCCAGCTCGAGCACTCGATTTCTCTAGCACCAGAGCAAGGGCACACGCGCGGTGTGTGTGTGTATGCTTTGTATTTGTCGGTTACCGGTTTTTGTTGCACGAATTGAAAAGTTGAACCCGGTGCCAACCTCCCTGTCGTGGGGAGGCCATGTGCCCCAGCTTCTCAGACACAGCCCTGCCCCTTTCCAGCGGTGTCGCGTCGAAAAGAGAGAGAGAGAGGGTGTCTTGGTGGCTTTACCCCGAGCGTGTTCACGACTTCCTTGGCGACCTGCGTGCAAGTGCTGTCGGCTCCGTCTGCTATCCCTTTGCAAGCACTTTGGCACGCACACACACAAATAAACGGACCGGAAAGTAAAGAGCAACACACTTGAAGTGCAGGGTCGGGCGGCACCCACAAAAAAGCAAGTCTTGTTTGTAAACGGTGAGGCAGAATCAAGAGATCAGCAAGACTTGTCCTTTCCCCCCACAACAAAAAAAAAAAGGTGTGCTTGCCGTGTGTGAACCCGAAGGGTCGGTTGGTCTCAGTCGTGCCCGGCAAGGTGGGCTGCTTTGCACTCTGCTCCTCGTTCCGTCAGCCCGCGCGAGCACCCGGTGTTTGTCGGCTTGGCTCCCTGTCTTGTCAGCTGCCGTTGCGGTTCAGCTACCTGGTTGATCCTGCCAGTAGCATATGCTTGTCTCAAAGATTAAGCCATGCATGTCTAAGTACACACGGCCGGTACAGTGAAACTGCGAATGGCTCATTAAATCAGTTATGGTTCCTTTGATCGCTCCAACCGTTACTTGGATAACTGTGGTAATTCTAGAGCA
>NW_027141624.1:0-61366 GCF_036365525.1 Heterodontus francisci | reverse complement strand
AGAAAATAGAAACACAGAAAATAGGAGCAGGAGCAGGGCATTCGGCCCTTCGAGCCTGCTCCGCCATTCATTATGATCATGCGTTGATCAGCCAACTCAGTAACCTGTTCCCACTTTCGTCCATACCCTATGATCCCTTTAGACCCCAGAGTTATATCTAACTCCTTCTTGAAAACGTACAATGTTTTGTCCGCAACTGCTTTCTGTGGTAGCGAATTCCAAGGCCTGACCACTCTCTGGGTGAAGACATTTCTCCTCATCTCAGTCCTGAAAGGTTTACCTGGTATGCTAAGACTATGACCCCTTGGTTCTGGACTGTCCCAGCATCGGGAACATCCTTCCTGCATCTACCATGTCAAGTCCTGTTAGAATTTTATCGGATACTGTGAGATTTTCCCACACTCTTCCGAAGTCCAACGAATCTAATCCTAACTGACTCAGTCTCTCCTCATACGTCAGCCCCGCCATCTCAGATCTGACAAAGCTCAAAATATTGAGGTGTTGTAATAGAGTAAGAATGAGGAAATTATTTCCTCTCATGAATACGTTTGCCATCAGAGATCACAGCCAGGATTTTACTGCCGCCCAGAGGCGTGATTGGAAGCCAGGAGTGGTGGGGAGGGGTGACAGAGAAAAGCAGCGGGTGGCAGGGGATGTGGCAGGATGGAGATCCCATCGCCTTTCCACCGTCCAGTGATCCCTGGGTGGGATAGACCAACAACAGCATTCTCTCCCAGTGGCAGTCTGAGGATCTTAAGTGGCCTATTAAAGGACAATGAGGGGATCATTCTACCGCCGCTGGGATCTTAACAGCTGCGAGGTCCTCCACCACGTGGAGAGGACAACTTGTAGAATGAAGCACTCTCTCTGTGGCCTTGTGGGTGGGGAGGGACGTTGCCTCCTTCGTGGCTAATATGTGAGCTACAGAGCACCCCCACCAGGAACCAGTTCAATCGCCGGGACCTCCCTCCCCCTACACCACAAGAACAGCGCCCAGGCCTTTTCACCGGGGCCTTACGAAGTGACTTTAGTACCCCCGCCTCACTTCCGGCTCTTCGCCTGTGTCCCAGACCTTCTATAGAACCGGCCGAATAACTAGAGGGGGAATGAAGAGACAGTTCTTCACACAGAGGCTTGTTAATATCTGGAAAGCACGACCTGAAAGAATGATGACATCAGATTTCAGAGGAATTTCTATAGACAATTAAAGACAATTAAAGTGCTTGCAGAGGAATGATTTGCAGGATTGTGAGAAAAAGCCACATATTTGACAATAAATTAGACAGCTCTTTAAAAGGGACTACTCTGACTAAAGAAGCTGAACAGCCTTTCCTGTGCATCCATTATTCGATGATCTGGACGCCAGATCAATGATTCATTTACTTTTCACACTGTCACACGTCATTGTCATCGCAAGATAGGCTGGTACTTGGAACCTGGGTTGACTTTATCCATTAATGGTCACATTTCTTCTTATTGGTGTATTTTACCTGACTGTAATTCACAGTTCAAACAAATCAAAATCTATTGGTTATTTGGAAGGAAACATTGGTCTGTGTTGAAACTTGTGTCAAAGAATTAATTTCCACAGCATCCAGAGTTTTGGAAGCTGCTGGAAGGAGGTCTCAGTGTCTGAGGACAGCGTTCAGTTAATGTTCTGTTCACATCGCTGTACCCGGCGCCAGAACGATGCTGCGGTTCTTCCTGACCCTGTCTCTACTGCAGCTTTTGAACTGTGAGTTACAGACTATTGAATGCATTATGTTATTTACTGATACACTGATTATTATTACAAGATGGGTATTATGAATATAATTATCGTCGTTACTAAAGAATACATTCAGGAGATGTCGAAAGTAAATAATGCTTTATACATTTTCGTTTTCTGTGTAGAGTTTAATGAAATATCGAAACTTATTTATTGCCTTCTACCTGCCGCTCGTACAGACAGAGCGGACTGGAGTTGAAAATCTAATGGGTCTATTTAAGCAGGGTCTGTTGGAAAAAGAGCCATTTCGCTGCTAGAATAGAATCGGTCAGTGTCTGGGATCAGTTTACCGAAAACGGATCTATTTTATTTACAGTTGTCATTCATTGGGATGGCATGAAATGGATACTGAAATGGTTTATATGATTTGTCGAGGTTTCATTTGATACAAATTTTGGATTGATTGTTTCCATTTTAAGTTCCTTTAACTACAAATAGGAATAAACCTCCATTTATATATAAATGTCTTGCGTTTACATAGCACATTTCACGACGTCAGGACGTCCCAAAGGGCTTTACTGTCAGTTAGGTACTGTTTTGTGGTGTTGACCATACTGTAATGGAAGAAACGTGGCAGCCAATTTACACACAGCAAGTTCCTGCAAACAGCAATGTGATAATGACCAGAGTACTTCTTTTGTGTGTGTGATATTGATTGAGGGATGAACATTCGCCAGAGCACTAGGGATAATTCCCCTGCCCTTTCTCCAAATAGTTCACCTGAAAAGGCCGACGGGACCTCGGTTTAAATTCTCCTCCGATTGAAAGCACTTTGGACAATGCAGCACACCCTCAATACTGCACTGGAGTGGCAGCCCAGAATGTGTGCTAATGTCTCTGAAATTAGACTTGAACCCACCATCTCTAGACTCAGAGGCCGGAGTGCTAGCAATTGAGCTATTGCTGATAGTAATATTGTTTTGGAGACAGTAAACGAGTTTGGAATATTCTACATCTAATTAACGGGTATTTTAAATTCCCAGTTGAATTTGTGTTGAACACAAAGACCGCGGGAGATTGTTTTATTCCCCGCAACTCCCCCCCCCCCCACCCCACCACCCCTACGTTTCTGACACTCACACAGCCAGCTGGATTTGAAATTTAATCTGATTATTTAAAGCGAGTCTGATAGAAGTAGAGCGACGTCTTTGTTTGAATAGAGTGTATCAGAGTCTGGGTGTAAGTTATCTCACTGAGTGCAGAACTCCAGTCAAAAGTACATCTACTGCCGACATGAATCGCCACACACATTTCTGTCACAGATATTTCTCAAACTAAGTGTTGCGTGCTCTCCAAGTGATACAGTTCACGAAAATAAATATTTTAAAGTAATTTGTTCAGTGTTGAAGTGTTATATTCACACTAATAACCACTCAACTGGAGATGGAACCAATATTTTTCAATTCGTTTTCATTATTTGTATAAATATCAAGTGCACTCTGCAAAAAAATGATGTTCCTGAAAGTTCCTAAATCGTTGGGGAATTTGCTCTGTATTATTGATCAGTTAGTGATGATCTTCAAAATACTGCCTGTGTGGAGTTTGCAAGTTCTCCCTGTGTCTGCGTGGCATTCCTCCGGGTGCTCCAGTTTCCTCCCACATGCCAAAGACTTGCAGGTTCATAGGTAAATTGGCCATTATAAATTGCCCCTAGTATAGGTAGGTGGTAGGGAAATATAGGGACAGGTGGGGATGTGGTAAAGATATGGAATTAGTATAGGATTAGTATAAATGGGTGGTTGATGGTCGGCACCGACACTGTGGGCCGAAGGGCCTGTTTCAGTACTGTATCTCTAAACTAAGCTAAAAACTAAACTTAGTATCTTTTATATTAAATTAATTATTCTATTTCCTCCATTTGTATGTACAGTGCCTAAAGATAGCTCAGTTTTCCCAATCACATATTTTAACACAGTGCCATGTAGTGTGTAATGAGATAGGGATATTGTTCTTTATTATTGTTCCAACGGCTCGATGTTTGTTGTTTTATTCCATTGATGATTCCATTGTGTTTCTCACTATTTCGCCTGTGTGTTTGGTTACATTTATAAATCTCAGTCCATTAAAACCTTTATTGGTTTACTGACAGGACAACTTAGTCCCAGTGTTATCCGATTCTTTATGTATTTAGCGAATTATATTTCCGTGAATATCAACTAATTAGACGTTAAAATCCTGTTTTGTGGATTACTTAAAGAACATTTTATTCAAGCCACAGAAAAGATAAACAATGAGGTGCACATGAATCCTTGTATCCGTTTTTCCAATCGCTAGTTGCTGAGAATAATTTTTAAAAAGCAGGAATACATTATGACAAAAAACAATGTTATTGCTATCAAATGAGCGAATATTGAAATAGTTTATCTCATTTGTAGAATTCACATTGAATCTTGGGCTGTTGCTTTGATTTTACATTCCATCAATCTTAAATAGGGAAGAATTATCCATTTTTTCTCCATCAGAAAACATTGTTTTTTATAATATCTTAATTCTGATTAACACGGTCCTCTAAATTCCCAGGTGGGACATGTGTGAAACTTTGATTTAAATGCAACATTGAAAACAAGTACCGTGGCAATTTGTTTTATTTGGTCCTCTGCAGCTCTGGTACTGACACAACTGACTGGAGTTGAAATTCTAAGCAGATTCTTTAAACACAGCAATCTAGCAGTAAAGCGTGATCACAGCGAGAATATAGGTTCTTGGGCAAGAAATGCTGGAATCACTCAGCAGGTTCCAGCATTTCTTGTTTTTGTTTCAGATTTCCAGCATCCGCAGTATTTTGATTTTATATAAGTTCTTGGGGTTTTGGGTCTGGGGTCGATGGTAACACAGGGATTTTAGAACAGCAGTCAAAGCTAAATCTACTGCTGACTGAACCCACACGGGCATTTCACAGTTATTTCACAGTAGAAGTGCTGTCTGACCCTGTGTGATATACTGAATGGAACTGAAATAATTTAAATAGTTTGCTCCACGTTAGAGTGTTGCACATGATCTCTAAATATTGTATAATACATTAACTAGAGGGAGAACCAATAATATTTCAATTCGCATTAATTATTACTGTAATTGCGAAGTGCCTTTCCAAAAGATAACGTTCCTGAATATTCCAAAATTTCCGGAGGATTTTCCAATTATTATTATTTACTTAATGATGACCTTGAAAATTTAGAACTTTGTATTGTAAATTAATCACCTTATTTTGCACATTCATATGTACATCATCAAGTAATAATTAATATGACAAAGTCTACTTCCACATACTCCTTTTATGTAAAGCATCGTGAAGTGTTTAATGAGATATCATGAATAGTCTCCTTCCACCTGCTCGGTATTTTTGCGGAGTTTTTCGGTCGATCATTCCATTCAGTTTCTCACTGTTTCCAGTGCGGGTTTGGTTACATTTGTTAATGTCTATCGACAGCAAATGCTGGTTTGTGTCAGGGAAACACTCCCTAAATGTTATTGCATACTTCCATGATGAATTTTCTTTTCCTTTTGTAAAATGGATTGCATTGTAAAATCCTGATTTTGAAGGTAATTTAAGAATATTTTCTGCAAACCAAAGAACGGAGAGAAAGTATGAAATGTAGCTCATTCCCTGAATCTTGGTGAGATCAATGAAAGCGCCTGGTTTGTGAAGCAGCGCCTGGAGTGGCTATAAAAGCCAATTCTGGAGTGACAGGCCCTTCCACATGTGCTGCAGAGAAATTTGTTTGTCGGGGCTGTTACACAGTTGCCTCTCCCCTTGCGCCTCTGTCTTTTTCTTGCCAACTACTAAGTTTCTTCGACCCCCCACACTTTAGCCCCGTCTTTATGGCTGCCCGCCAGTTCTGGCGAACGCTGGCAACTGACTCCCATGACTTGTGATCAATGTCACAGGATTCCATGTCGCGTTTGCAGACGTCTTTGAAGCGGAGACATGGACGGCTGGTGGGTCTGATACCAGTGGCGAGATCGCTGTACAATGTGTCTTTGGGAATCTTGCCAGCTTCCATGCCATCTCAAGTGCCGCTGACTCAGTAGTTTGTATAAGCTGGGGATGTTGGCCACGTCGAGGAATTCTGTGTTGGAGAAACGGTCCTGCCACCTGATGGCAAGTGTTCTCCAGAGGCATTGAAGATGGAATGAATTGAGACGTCGCTCTTGGCTAGCAAACGTTGTCCAGGCCTCGCTGCCATCGAACAAGGTACTGAGGACACAGGCCTGATACACTCGGACTTTTGTGTTCCGTGTCAGTGCGCCATTTACCCACAGTCTCTTGGCCAGTCTGGACACAGCAGTGGAAGCCTTTCCCATGCGCCTGTTGATTTCTGCATCTAGAGACAGGTTACTGGTGATAGTTGAGCCTAGGTAGGTGAACTCTTGAACCACTTCCAGAGCGTGGTCGCCAATATTGATGGATGGAACATTTCTGATGTACTGCCCATGATGTTCGTTTTCTTGAGGCTGATGGTTATGCCAAATTCATTGCAATCAGCCGCAAACCTGTCTACGAGACTCTGCAGGCACTCTTCAGGGTGAGATGTAAAAGCAGCATCATCAGCAAAGAAGAGTTCCCTGATGAGGACTTTCCGTACTTTGGACTTCGCTGTTCGACGGGCAAGGTTGAACAACCTGCCACCTGATCTTGTGTGCAGGAAAATTCCTTCCTCAGAGGACTTGAACGCATGTGAAAGCAGCAGGGAGGAGAAAATCCCAAAAAATGTGGGTGAAGAACACAGCCCTGTTTCATGCCACTCAGGCTAGGAAAGGGTTCTGATGAGGAGCCACCATGTTGAATTGTTCCTTTCATATTGTCATGGAATGAGGTGATGATACTTAGTAGCTTTGGTGGGCATCCAATCTTTTCTAGTAGTCTGAAGAG
This sequence comes from Heterodontus francisci, assembly GCF_036365525.1. NCBI lineage: Eukaryota > Metazoa > Chordata > Chondrichthyes > Heterodontiformes > Heterodontidae > Heterodontus > Heterodontus francisci. The sequence goes on along the minus strand of NW_027141624.1, from coordinate 54,728 downwards.
ACCACGTCTGCTGACGAGGTCAAAGGCTTTGGTGAGATCAATGAAAGCAATGTAGAGTGGCATCTGTTGTTCACGTCATTTCTCCTGTGTCTGACGAAGGGAGAACAGCATGTCAACGGTCGATCGCCCTGCACGAAAGCCACACTGTGCCTCAGGTTAGACGCGCTCGGCCAGCTTCTGGAGCCTGTTCAGAGCGACTCGAGCAAAGACTTTCCCCACTATGCTGAGCAGGGAGATTCCATGGTAGTTGTTGCAGTCACGGCGGTCACCTTTGCTTTTATGGAGGGTGATGATATTTGCATCGCGCATGTCCTGGGGTACTGCTCCCTCGCCCCAGCACAGGCGTAGCAGTTCATGTAGTGCTGAGAGTATAGCAGGCTTGGCACTCTTGATTATTTCAGGGGTAATGCTGTCCTTCCCAGGGGATTTTCCACTGGCTAGAGAATCAATGGCATCACTGAGTTCTAATTTGGTTGGCTGTATGTCCAGCTCATCCATAACTGGTAGAGACTGGGCTGCATTGAGGGCTTTCTCAGTGACAACATTCTCCCTTTAGTAACGTCTAGGTAGTGCTCAACCCAGGGGTCCATTTGTTTGCGTTGGTCAGTGATCATCTCCCCTGATTTAGATTTGAGTGGGGCGATCTTCTTGATGTTTGGCCCAAGAGCTCTTTTAATGCCAGCATACATTCCTCTGATTTTTCCGGTGTCTGAGGCCAGCTGAATATGACTGCATAGGTGTTGCCAGTAGTCGTTTGCGCAGCGCCTGGCTGTTCTTTGTGCAGTGCTTCTGGCTGCTTTCAGTGCTGCGGATGTTAAACCGCTGGGGGCTTTCTTGTAGTTCAACAGTGCAATACGCTTAGCGGCTATGACAGGTTCCAGCTCTTCATTATGAGATTGAAACCAGTCTGCATTTCTCTTCGCACTTTTACCGTAGGTGGTCAAAGCTGACTCATAGATGGCGTCTCTGATGTGGGCCCATTTGGTCTCAGAATCCCTTGTTGGAGTGTTTTGAAGGGCTGTTACAAGTGAATTTAGAAATTTTTGTAACAGCTGTGGGTGAGAAATTCTGCTTGTGTTGATGCGCGGGTGGCCCTTCTGCTTGGAATGATGCAACTTCTTTGGTCTGAGTCTAACCTTGCTGCACACCAGGGAGTGCATCAAAACTGAGACTACTGGGAGTAGAAAGTACTCAGTGTTGCAATCAAGTGTATGCGAGTCAGAACTGCAGAATACCGGGATCTGCATCTAGCCAACTCATCCCACATTGAGATTTCTGTCCCCGGAATTTGTCGGTGAAGTGCCGTTTGATACAGAGAATTAGATTAAATAGTTGTTACAGCATTTTAAATGTTCAGAAAGGACAATAAATATTGTATAATGTATTAACTGGGGGTGGAATCAAAATTGCTTGGTTTGTACTGATTCTTAAATAGTTTTCAATTACACCCTCCAGAAATGATGAGACTGATTTTAGGGGATTTGGTGTATGAACAGTTTTATTTAGTCACTCACAATCTTCAAAACTATACCTTTTTACATTAAATCATTCTTTCTATTTCATACATCTATGTGCACGATGTTGTGTAAGAAGCAGTGTTTCTCAGTATCTTTCAACATGATTCATACATTTGATGTAGTATTTAATATCCTGACGTATTTCTGAATCTCTTCCCACATGTCCCATATGTTTTAATATGGTGCGATGCAGTGTTTAATGTAAGATCCGGAGACGTTTCCCAATCTCTGGAGATTGGTGGGAAAGTGGATCTGGGGCAGTAGATCAGCCATGATCTTATTGTACGGCGACGTAAGCTGGGTTAGCAGTATGGCCTAATCCTACTCCTATTAAATTCTTTAATGTCCTTCCACATGTCCCATACTCTGATCGCCAAGTGGAACAAGTCCAGAATTCTTTTCCATATTCAATTTTAACAGACAGTGCCAAGAACAATTTGTCTCAATACTGTAAATGTTCGGTGCGTGTTTGGTTATTTCCAACTGTGGTAACGTTTCTTCAGGCACTAACACATGTGCTGTCGAGATAGATTGTTAAAAGTTACTGAGAATGCCATGGGCGCACAGAATCCGATTGTTTGATCTGAGATGCTTCTGTCAGGCGCTTTGCTTGTGAGTGTAAGCTACAATAACTGTAAGTTCATCAATTAATTTGCTTCTGAAATCTACAAGAACTCACTTAATTGTGGAAGTAGCTCAAATTGGACCAAAAATTGTTTGATATAATCATTTTGATTCTTGACCACCTAGTAATCTGCCGTGATAAACATGTACTCATAAACTCCCTGTATTGACTGTATTTTGTATCCCCTAAACCAGCCATATCCCTGGTTGTGTAACTCATTCAAGAGTTTAAATTCTCTGCCTTGAATATTCCACGTTTGTCCCTTTTCAGTGCACCTCCTTTGAGTTTATTGTCAATTATCATTGATAATTCTATATTCCTGTTTGTAGTAATACGGTACAATAGCAAGTTAACATAAGTATAAAATGTTAAAATAACTTAACAGTTTTGCACCAAAGTCATTAGTCTCAACATCAGGTAGGTAATGGTGCGACCACTGAAATTTGAGGCGTTGGGATCCGGGAGTTATCGTAGGTCAGTGAGAGCACGGAAAATGGGTGAGCGGGACTGTCCGTGCCAGAATAACAGCAGCAGCTGAGTTTTAGATCTGTTGAAGTTTACCTGAGGTAGGAGGTCGACCAGAAGAGTGTGAGAATAGTGGGCATTTTGTCTGTATCGATAGATGATTTGGATAACGGTCCACAAAGAAATGCATTCAAACTGTTTCAAGAGCAGCAATGAGAGCAATTACAAATTGTGAGGAAGGATACGAGAGCAAAATGGTAGAATCAGCAGATATGAGTCTCGATAAATGAGAAAATAGTAATGAGTGAAAAAGGGGAACAACGGAACATTTATCTGAGACGGTAAGAGATAAAGAATGGGAGTCTCGATTACTGGTTGTTTAGATTCATTTTCGGGTTCTGTGCTCGCTGGCTAGACGCAATTTACTGAACAACCCTACTCAGCCAGACGGGGAGTTTTCTTGAACCACTGTCGTCATGTTGGCGATGTTGTCCTCCACCCATGTATTGTCCATCCCTCGTTTCCCTACGAAGGTGTTCTTGTGTTTTCACCTTGAACCACTGGATTATCTGGAAAAGAAATCAGGTAAAACAGGGATGGTTACAGGCTGAAATGATAAATGCATGAAGAGTAGGGGAAATGACTGAGTGGATTGAAGAAGATTCACGGACACTGCAGAAACACTGAGATTGGAACCGTTTTTCAGTCAATACTGAAAGATTATTTCGCCTCCGACTCGGTCACTGGAAAAGGGGAATTTGCGGGAACTGACTAATATCAGGGAAAGTTGTCAGCAATGCGAAGGCTCCAGGACTGGGAAGACGTCACACACTATCTATATTACAGAACTAGGAGCATCAAGGAACCAGTGAGATTATAGTTGGGAAACTGCAACGCATTCAAGATTGCTCGGTAAGCACAGCTGAACACAAGAATTGGTGTCCCGTTGTCTATAATATATCACCAGAGTGCACAAAGAGACAACAATACATGGGCGATATATCATCACCAGGGAGGTGGGAAGCAGGATGACACACCAGCTGTCGTATATAATGTTTATAATAGAAAACACCTGGAGATCTGTGAGACACATTATCATCAGGGGGATTGGGAGCAGGTCAACACACCATCTACAGTATATCATGTTGAGAATAGAAGCACACCTGGAGATCTGTGGGACACATTGTGATCGGGGGATTGGGTACAGGTCAACACACCGTCTGTGGCATATAAAATTGAGAATAGAAAATACATGAATATCGATGAGACACATTGTGATCAGGGAGATTGGGTGCATGTCAACACACCGTCTGTGGTATATAATGTTGTGAATAGAAAAATACCTCGAGATCTATTAAACACATTGTGATCAGGTAGTTTGGGTTCAGGTCAACGGAAAGACTGCATTTCTAAAAAGCAGAAACGCTTAACCAGTAAACGGGAGGACCATTGATGGAACATCATTAACGGGTAAAAGAACAGGGCAACAAAAACAAGAAATGCTGGAATCACTCAGCAGGTCTGGCAGCATCTGTGGAAAGAGAAGCAGAGTTAACGTTTCGGGTCAGTGACCCTTCTTCGGAACAAGGCACGTCGGCGAGGGCAGGTTACAAGAGAATCAGAACAGCAGGAACTTAGTAAGAAACAGTCAGCACGGAGTTAAGAGACTGACAGGCCGTTCATTTTGATTTGTTTGCTTCGAGGAAGCTATATATTTTATTGAACGGCAGAAAGGCCCAATTACAGCTTTAGAAAAGCTTTGAAAGTTACATTTGGAAGACTTTGCAGTAAATTACAAGGCATCGAAATCTACCACAGGATCGGAAAATCTTTAATTGAATTTAAATGTTCCTATTCCTTTTCGAACTTTAGATCAGAATGCTGAATTCACTGAGAGAGCCACCACCAGCGGGTTTAAAAGCAGGTCCATCAGCACCCTCTTCTCAGGGCACCTGCACACGGGTCATCAATGGTCAGAGCACCATCAGCACAAATTTACAGGGCGATGGGGAAAGGGTATGGGACTAATTAGACAGCTCTTACAAAGAGACAGCATAGGCACCATGGGCCAATTGGCGTCCCTCTGTGCTGTTTCATTGTAAGATTCTGTAATGGAGAGGACCATCACCACCGCCTTCTCAGAGCACCTTCACACGGGTAATACATGGAACACACCCACCGTCATCACAAGGAGAGAGTGTATCCGGGTGTCAGTGTGTGTCTATGTGAAAACAATTCTGGATGCATTTTGGCCCATTACCAATATTAATTTGTTGCAGAAATTGTATCATCAGTTTTAAGAAATGAAATCACAGATCTGGGTATAATTTCTTCTGCAAAGCATTGGGAATAATGACCCTGCAGTTAGTTGTATTTGTGTCTTTTCTTTCTGACATTTTCATTCATTTCTTGTCCCAGTGAACTCTAATTGTTAACTTCTCATTTCAGGCAGACCTGGGAACAGTCAGGCTGACCCGTCAGGTAATCGCCCTTTATTTTCACACTATCTGCTATCTCTATGCTCTAATCCATCCCATTAAATATTAAGCATGGAAAACACTCTCAATACTTTTTTTGATCATGGATTAACCCGCTGCCCGGCTGCTAGTCATAAGGGGAGTGTGTCCCTCATAGAGTTACTAGCTGAGAGATGGCTGCTGCCGTCATGTGGAGGGACGATAACTGACATTCTCTGTTGAGCAGAGTGTGAAGGATCAGCTCCACTCACACTGTTACCAAGCTGAGAGATGACTGCTGCCTTCATGTGGAGGGACAATAACTGACGTTCTCTGCAGAGCAGAGTGTGAAGGAACAGCTCCACTCACACTGTTGCCAGTTCAAAGGTCCACCTCACCAAGATGCGCTGATCTCCAGATCACATGACCATCGAGCCCCTACTTTATTGGCTGTTCTGGTTGAGGTGACAATTTCCTCTGCTCTTCCCTGGTTCTGGGATCTCACTGTGTTCACCCAATCAGTACTGAGCACGTAAAAATGTGCTCATTACAGCCACGCCCATCTCCCCACTTCTGCAGGTTAAATATATTCTGAGCCTGTCGCCAAACGGATCCCATCGGAGCCGCTGTGTTGGTGGGAATATCCGGTTCCCTGCTCCTTTGCACCATTCATTAGTATTTCCCTTTCTTTTTTTTCATGTGTTATAGTTACTCCGGGTTTTACTGATGTTCTGAGTGCAGACTGATGTTCTTATCAATTCATGCCTGGTGAATGGGGAGGGTCTGTGCACTGGGAACTTGTGGGTTTAACACACTAGAACTGCTTGATGATATTTCTGATTATTACAGAGACGGCGAAGCTGAGACTGGCGAATGGGGGCAGTCGGTGCGCTGGGAGAGTGGAGATTCACTACAGGGGACAGTGGGGGACTGTGTATGGCAATTTCTGGGACCTGCCGGACGCCGCTGTTGTCTGTCGCGAGCTGGGCTGCGGGACCGCCGTCTCTGCACCGGGTGAAGCTCACTTTGGGGAAGGGTCCGGACCCGTTGTGACGGGTTATGTAGAGTGCAGCGGGACCGAGGCCGCTCTGCGGGACTGCAAATCATATCAATGGGATCACTATTCCTGGTCACACGTCTATGATGCCGGCGTCATCTGCTCAGGTAAAATTCTTTCTCAGTTTCTCATCTCCCGCCGCAGCTGATAGAATCCGGGAAGAAGTGAAAGTAAAATAATCCGGAATGGTCCCTAGCTGGAAAGTCAGATGATAATAATTTCAGTAAACTCCGGTTAGAATGAATGTTAATATTCGGATCACTATTTAAAATAATATCATTAGTCTCATATTTCAGAACCATTCTCCACCGGGAGCAACAAATACCTGATACTCAGCACATTTACAATACAGACAGAGCAGTTTCCATTGAGATTTTCCCTAAAGCCGCAGTGAATGATCTGAACCGTTGGAAATGTCGCAATCTCAATCCAACTCGCAATTCATCAACCCAGCAGCCACTACCCGGCATGCACTGTCAGCCCAGCTGTCCACCTGCAATGATAGCTTGGCCTCAGATCTGATATGTTACACAGATTGTGAAGCTGAGACTGGGGAGCAGGGGAGGGAGGGATGAAAGTTTCTCAGCCTCGGGGAGCCAATCTAATGGGTCTGCAGTTACTGTGGGTATCTCAAGAGGAAACTGCGTTGTAAGATTCCACCGCCGCCTGTGCATTGCCTTTTAAATGTTGGGCAATATTGAGAAAGTAAAATGCACAGTATATTAAACAAAAGAGCTTCGATAAATCAGGAAGCATTTGCAACGATTAAACTCAACACAGTTGAACTATTCGAAGAAAAGCGGCGAGTTTTTCTGAATTCATGGCCAGTAAGGTGGATAGCAGTAGTCTTCAAGAGGATAAAGCGAGGCTGGTGAAATGGGCGGACAGGTGGCAGATGAAATTTCATGCAGAGAAGTGTGAACTGATACATTCTGGTTGGAACACGGAGGAGAGGCAACTTCACAGAATCACTGAACTATTACAGTGCAGAAGGGGGCTATTCGGCCCATCATGTCTGCATGGGCTTTCTGAAAGAGAAATTCACTCAGTTCTATTCCCCTGCCTTCTCTCCATAATTCTGCACGTCCATCCTTTTCATATAACTGTCTAATTCCCTTTTGAATGCTGCAGTTGAACCAGCCTCTGCCACGTTCTCAGACAAACATTCCAGATCTGAAACACTCGCTGCATGAAAAAGAGTTTCCTCATGTCAATTTAGCTTATTTTACGAAATAGTTTCACTCAGTGCCCTCTCATTCTCTACCCTGTCACCGGTGGAAACAGTTTCCTTCCAGCTGCACTGTCCAGAACCCTCATTATTATGAATAAATCTATCAAATTACCTCTCCGCCTTCTCTTCTCCAAGGAAAACAGTCCTAAGTTCTCCAATCTATCTTCATAACTGAAATTCCTCATCCCTGGAATCATTGTCATGAAACGTCTCAGTACTCTCTCCACGCCCTCATATCTTTCCTCAAGTATGGCGCACAGACTGGATGCAATACTCCATCTGAGGCCGAAATAGTGTCTTCGACAAGTGCAACACAACTCCCTCGCTCTTGTACTCTATGCACTTATCAATAAAGCCCAGGACAGAGCACCCTGTATTAAACGCTCTGTCAACCTAGCCTGCCACCGTCAGTGACTTCTGCACGATTAAACCAAGGTCCCTCTGCTCCTGTCACCCCTTTAGAATTGAAACCTTCATTTTATATTTTATCTCCATGTTATTCCGACCAAAATGATCCACTTCGCATTTTTCTGCATTGAACATCATCCACCAACTGTCTGCCCATTCCACCAGTTTGTTATGTCCTTTTGCAGATCTGCACTATCCTCCTCACAATTCAATATGCTTCCAAGTTTTGTGTCATCTGCAAACTGTGAAATTGAGCCCTGTACACCACGGTTTAGTTCATTTATATATTTTGACTGGGACCTGAATATTGAAGCAAACATGGTATTTCGGATGGGCAGGAAGCCAGGAATGGGTGGAGGGGTAGCTCTGATAATTAATTATGGTATTAGCGCAATGGTGAGGGATGATCTAAGTTCAGGAGACCAGGATGTAGAAGCTGTTCGGGTAGAGATGAAAAATCATTAATGCAAGAAGTTGCTTGTCAGAAGTGGTGAAAAGGCCAACTAACAATAACCACGCTGTGGGACGGGGTATAAATGTATAAATAATGGCAGCCTGTCAGAAAGGTACAGTGATAATTAGGGGCGTATTTTCGCCTACATTTAGACTGGAAAAATGAGATGGGCAGAGATAGCCTAGATGAGGACTGCATAGAATATTTTCGGGATAATTTCTTGGAACAATACCTTGTCGAGCCAACCAGAGAGTAGGATATACGAGACCTGGTATTGTGCAATGAGGTAGGAATAATTAATGACCTCACAGTTAAGGCGCCCCTTGGTAGCAGCGATCATGATATGATTGAATTTTACATTCAGTTTGAGGGAGAGTAGAGTGGGTCCAAAACTAGTATTCTAAACTTAAATAAGAGCAATGATGAGGGCATGAACGCAGAGCTAGCGAAAGTGAACTGGCAAATCAGGTGAAGGGATAGGTCAATAGAGTTTCAGTGGCAGACATTTCAGGGAATATTTCAGATTACACAATTTCTCATATTTCAACGAGAAAGAAACATTCCAAGAGTGGGGCCCACCATCCGTGGTGAAGTAAAACAGCCAAAGGTCGTATCAAACTTAAAGAAAAAGCCTGTAATTGCGCAAAGCTGGGAGGCAGGTCAAAAGATTGGACAGAATATTTTTTAAAAAACAAAGGATGACTAAAAGATTGATAAGGCAGGAAACATTAGAGGACGAGAGAAGGCTAGATAGATAGATAAGGACAGGTAGTAAGAGTTTATATATATATATATATATATATATATACAATTTTAAAAATGAAGAGGTAACAAAGTGAGCGTTTAACTTATAAAATGTGAGTCTGGGGAATTAATAATAGAAAATAAGGAGATGACAGATGAATTGAACAGATATTTGGCAGCGATCTTCACTATTGAGTATAAAAGTAACATCCCAGTTTTAGCTGTAAGTCAGGAAATGGAAGGGAGGGAGGAACTCAAGAAAATTGCAAACACCAGGGAAAAGGTAAAGAGCAAATTGTTGGAGCTGCAGGCTGACAAGTCCCCGGGACCTGATGGACTTCATCCTAGGGTGTTAAAAGAAGTGGCAAGTGAGGTAGTTGATGCGTTAATTGTAATTTTCCAACATTCCCTAGATTCGGGGAAGGTTCATTTAGATTGGAAAATAGCGATTGCAACTCCTTCAGTCAGAAAGGGAGGGAAACAGCAAGCAGGAAACTACAGGCCAATTTGTTTAACACATGCCTTAGGGAAAATGTTGCAAGCTTTTATTAAAGATGTTACAGCAGGGCATTTAGAAACATTCCAGGTAATCAGGCATAGTCAACATGGCTTTGTGAAAGAGAAATCATGTTTAACCAATTGATTGGAATTCTTTGAGGGAGTTACATGTGCTGTAAATAAAGGGGAACTGGTATTGTACTTAGATTTCCAGAAGGCATTTGATAAGGTGCCACATCAAAGGCTATTGCAGAAAATAAAAGCTCATGGTGTAGGGGGTAACATATTATCATGGATGGAAGATTGGTTAGCTCACAGGAAACAGAGAGTAGGCATAAATGGGTCATTTGTTTGGTTGACAAGATGTAACGAGTGGTGTGCCATAGGGATCTGTGCTGGGGCCTCAACGTTTCACAATTTATAGAAATGACGTAGATGCAGGGAAAGACGGCATGCTTGCTAAATTTGCTAATGACACAAAGATAGGTAACTTGTGAAGAGGACATAAGGAGTCTGCAAACGGATGCAGATAGGTTAAGTGAGTGGGCAAAGAACTGGCAAATGGAGTATAATGTGGGAAAGTGGGAAATTGTCCACTTTGGGAGCAAGAATATAAGGGAAGCATATTGTCTAAATGGTGAGAGATTGCAGAGCTCTGGGATACAGAGGGATATGGGTGCCCTATTGCATGACACGCAAAATGTTAGTATGCAAGTACGGCATGCACTTAAGAAAGCGAGGAGAATGTTATCATTTACCGTGAGTGCAATTGAATACAGATGTAGGGAATCTATGCTTCAGCGACACGGGGTATTGGTGAGACCACATCTGGAATATTGTGTACAGTACTAGTCTCCTGATTTAAGGAATGATGTAAATGCGTTGGAGGCAGTACAGAGAAGGTTTACTATTCTAATATCTGGAATGGGTGACCTGCTATACGAGGAAAGACTTGACAGGTTAGGCTTGCATCCTCTGGAATTTAGAAGAGTAAGAGGTGATATGATTGAAACAAATAAAATCCTGAGGGGACTTGACAGGGTTGTTGTAGAAAAGATATTTCCCCTTGTGGGAGAATCTCGAACAAGGGGTCACTGTTTAAAAATAAGGGGTCGCCCATTTAAGACAGGGATGATGAGAATTTCTTTCTCTCAGAGGGTCGTGACTCTTTGGAATTCTCTTCCTCAAAAGATAGTGGCAGCAGCGTCTTTGATTTTTTTTAAGGCAGAGGTTGGTAGGTTCTTGATAACCAAGAGGGTGGAAGGTTATCCGGAGTAGGTGGAAATGCGGAGTCATCAGTTCAACCATGAACTTTTTGAATGGTGGAGCAGGCTCGAGAGGTTGAGTGGCCTACTCCTGGTCCTAATTTGTATCTTCACGCGTATGTTCATAAATAACAGGGTATATCTAATACATCCTCTTTATAAATTTTAAACCCCTATAGTATCTGAATGACCTCCTCTTTAACCATTGCCTGCGGTGCATCTTCTTCCTTGGTAAAGACAAATGCAAAGAATTCAGTTAATACCTCAACTATGCCTGCTACCTCTATATATAAATCCCCTTTCTGATCCCTCATCGTCCCCACTCCTCCTTTTACCACCCTTTTACTACTTTTCTGCTTCAGAAAACTTTGGCATTTATTTTAATGCTAGCTGCTGGTCTCTTTTCAAGGGTACAATTCTAAAGTGGCTGCAGTCAAGAGTGACCTGGGAGTATTTCTGATCAAATCGTTGAAGGTAGCAGGGCAGGTTGAGAAAGTGGTTAATAAGTCAATGGGATGTTGGCCTTTTTAAATAGAGGCATCGAGGACAAAAGTTCGGAAGTTATTATGAACTTTTATGAAACACTGGGTTCACCTCAACTGGTGTATTGTGTACAATTCTTTATATGGCACTTCAGAAGAATGTGAATGCTTTAGAATAGGTGTAGAAAGGATTTACAAGGAAGGTTCAAGGGAAAAAGACTTCAGTTATATTGATAGATTGGAGAAGCTGTGGTTGCTCTCCTGTGAACAGAGAAGGCTGCGAGGAAATTTGATAGAGGTGTTCAAAACCTTGAGGGGGCCAGACAGTGTAGATAGAGAGGAAGTGTTATTCTTGGTGGAAAGGTCAATAACCAGAGGACACTGTTATAAGGTGGATGGCAAATGAACCAACCGTGACATGAGGATGGTTAGGATCTGGAATGTTCTGCCTGCGAGTCTGATGGAGACAGATTCAATTGTAGCTTTCAATATGGAAATACTCAAGCACCTGAAGAGAAAAACTTTACATGGCTATGGAGAAAGAGCAGAAGCATAGGACTAGCGAGGTGCTCTTTCAGATAACCAGCATGGACACAACGGGCTGAATGGCCTCCTTCTGTGTTATAAACATTCTATGATTATATGCTGACTGCTGCTGGTCACAATCTGTCTGTCCAGTTTTTAAACTTGAAACTGTGAATGTGGTTTCAAGGTAATGAATTGCATACGAAGTGCTTTGAAGGGTGATCATGACAGACTGTCGAAAACTGGCCACAAAACAGACAACAAAGTGCGGGTTAAAGGTAGTTATTCAGACTGACAAAAGGTGAGAAGTATTGTGTGACAATTCATGTCAATGGATTAACGCTGTGGAAATGCGTTCTATTGTTTAGTCCATTCCCAAGATTACAGCACACAACATTAAGAAGCGGCTGAGCACACAGCACAAAGCAAAAATTAAGGGCCCGTTAACACTCCAGTTGTCGTGCTGAAGATCAGTGCTCTGGAACTAGCGACAACTCGAGCCAAGCTGATCCAGTAAAGTTACAGCAGTTACAGCACTAGGATTCAACTGATATGGTGCAAAGTTGCTCAGTTATACAGTGCCTATTAAAGTAGGGAAACACTGACTAGTTAGCACCCAATGAACCGACTCCCAATCAACACCAAATCTTTCCTTGTGCTGGGTGTGACTCCCCTTTCAACGTATCTCTCAAAAACAAACCTCAATCTGTTTTATATTTTCTAGAGCTTTGTTAACCTGCATTTCTATTTTATTGATTTTTATGTCTGTACTCCTAAGTCCCATTTCTCCTCGATGCAATTTAGATTATCATTGTCCAAGGAATATGGGTTCTCAGTCTTCCTACCCATTAAAATTCATTTGCAATTTCGTTAACGTAAAGTATTTTTCTCACAATCTGCCTTTGTATTAACTATTGCTCCAAGTAGATGTCATTAGTGAATATTACAATTGTCCGTCCCTTTTCTGACTCGAAATCTTTTATGTTAACTATGAACAACAGAACTCCTAGCACCAGTTCTTGTCACACAATACTTCTTGCCTAGTTCTAACTGCTGAAACAGTGCATGTTTCTCAGTTACAGTGACGGCGACTGGGGAAGTTATAAATAAATAAAGGAACATTTTAAACATGACAGTTCTGTCACATTATAAGCAGTAGTGATGCAGGAAATCCAGCATAATCAGTTTTGAACAGAATCTGAGAACGACTGTTCACAGATGTGTGATTAATAAGATGCGTATTGAAATATAACTATTTGTATTATTGTGATTAATAATGTATTCCGCTAATTATGATATAATACGCTTATTCAGATCACAGATCTCCTAGACTAACATCCGGAGACTCCCCATGCTCAGGCAGACTGGAGATCCAGTACGTTGAAACCTGGGGAACAGTGTGTGACCTTGACTGGGATTTGAAAGACGCCAATGTGGTCTGTAGTCAGCTTCAGTGTGGAGTCGCCTTGTCGGTGCCAAGTTCTGCTCATTTTGGAGAGGGCACTGGGCTCGTACGGACTGATGTCTTTGAATGCACTGGGAACGAGTCCAGTTTATTGGATTGCCGTCTTTTTCAAGGAACTCAGCAGGAGTGCAGCCACAGGAACGATGCCAGTGTGATCTGTTCCGGTGAGTACAGACTTACTGAAAAGCAGACAACTTCCTGCTTAATATTTGGAAAACTGAAGAAGGTGGCATTCCCATGAATCTGTCTGAAAGGTTCATATCTAAACTAGTCATTATAGTTTACTATCACTGCTATAGGTTTGGTGGAACGTGGTACAAAATATCCGCAATTAATCGTAAACAAGATGGTTCTAAATCTTAACATTTATTCTGCAAGAAGCAGAATTTTCACAAGTTTGTTTCCCACTGCACCGAATGTATATTTAGAATTGAATATTGGCTGCAACAGTTGGGAGTTGACTAAATGAATATGCACTGGCCTATTTCGATACTTTAATTTGAACACCACGAATGATCCGACATTACAATCCCTTCTGACCCTCCCTGACCACGTTATTATTCTTATCATACAGCACTGAAACAGGTCCTTCAGCCCACCGAGCCTCTGCCGACCAACAACCACCCATTTATCCTAATCCTACATTACCTACCATTCTCCAAGCACCTACCCACAGTAGAGTTAATTTACAATGGTCAACTTACTTTCGACCTGCAAGTCTTTCACTGTGGGAGGAAACCAGAGCACGTGGCAGAATCCCACGCCGTCACAGGGAGAACGTGCAAACTCCGCACAGACAGCACCCAGATCTGAACCCAGGTCACTGGAGCTGTGATGCTAACCACTGCTCCACTGTTCCCACGTTAACACCTACTGAACGGCAGGGTATAAAATAACGGCTGTACTCGAGCACTGCTCAGTGCAATCAGGCCAGAAGTGAAAGATTACTAAGTTATTTTATAGAATGTGTGTATTTTACCCGCTAAATATGACAGGATCGGACACATATCCACATTATCAGTACACAGCTTTCAGTTGCACTAGCCTGTTCGATCATTCAGTTATATCATAGATGATATTTTCTTCAAGTCTCTTTACCTCGCTTTGAACCGGATTCTTTGATACACCGAGCTAACAAAAATCTATCAATATTAGTCCTGAAAATTTAGATTAAGTGTAACATCCACCGCTCTTTACTTTCGGGAATGTTCCAGATTTCCACGGTTTTTATAGAAAAATGTGTTTTCTAATTGTTCTCTGAGGCCCAAGTAACTTCTGGTGCTTTGTCAGTTACCTTCCCACCATCAAAATGTCCGAAGTTGGGCTTTTAGCTGGTAATAGCATGGACTTTAGTTCCATTCACAATTCCTCGGATTAAGAAACAGTTCATGCCCACTTCCATCAAGATCAGGACATTATTTAGACTTGGGCAGATGGGCAGAAAGTAACATACTCACCACCTCCGTGTCAGTTAATGACTATTTCCAACAAGAGAGACAATAACATCTCCCCTAGCTATTATAATCAGTGAATTCACTACCATCATCAAATCCTCCTGAGTGTTGTCATTGACAAGAAACTGAACTAAACCATTTACCATAATGTAGTGGCGAGTGGAGCAGGTCAGATCATCGGCATTCTGTGGCAAGTAGCTCACCTGCAGAATTCCCAAAGACCTTTCAGCAGCTGGAAGAGATAGGCTGGGAATGTGAAAACAAAAAACAAAGAAGAAAGAAAATTACAGCACAGGAACAGGCCCTTCGGCCCTCCAAGCCTGCGCCGATCCAGATCCTCTATCTAAACATGACGCCTATTTTCTAAGGGTCTGTATCTCTTCACTTCCTGCCCATTCATGTATCTGTCCAGATACATCTTAAAAGACGCTATCGTGCCGCGTCTACCACCTCCGCTGGCAATGCATTCCAGGCACCCACCACCCTCTGTGTAAAGAACATTCCACGCATATCCCCCCTTAACTTTTCCCCTTTCACTTTGAACTCGTGACCCCTTGTAATTGAATCCCCCACTCTGGGAAAAAGCTTCTTGCTATCCAACCTGTCTATGCCTCTCATGATTTTGTACACCTCAATCAGGTCCCCCTCAACCTCCGTCTTTCTAATGAAAATAATCCTAATCTGCTCAATCTCTCTTCATAGCTAGCGCCCTCCATACCAGGCAACATCCTGGTGAATCTCCTCTGCACCCTCTCCAAAGCATCCACATCCTTTTGGTAATGTGGCGACCAGAACTGCACGCAGTATTCCAAATGTGGCCGAACCAAAGTCCGATACAACGGTAACATGACCTGCTAACTCTTGTACTCAATACCCCGTCCGATGAAGGAAAGCATGCCGTATGCCTTCTTGACCACTATGTTGACCTGCGTTGCCGCTTTCAGGGAACAATGGACCTGAACACCCAAATCTCTCTGTACATCAAGACAAGTCTCTTCCAAATTTCAGGGAACCCAGCCACAGTTTGTGTAATCCTACTTCATAGTGAGGTGAGGCAGTGGCGTGGTGTTAATGTCACTGGACTAGCAATCCAGAGCCCCAGGCTAATTCTGGGGACGCTGGTGCAATTCCCACCATCGCAGCCAGTGCAATTTAAAGTCAGTTAATAAATCTGGAATTGAAAACTAGTCTCAGTAATGGTGACCATGAAACCATTGTCGATTGTCATTAAAAAAAAATCTTGTTTAGTCATATCCTTAGGGGATGAAATCTGCCATTGTTACCTGGTCTGGCCTACATGTGACAAGAGACCCACAGCAATGTTGTTGACTCTTAACTGTCCTCTTACATAGCCTAACAAGTCACCCAGTTGTGAAAGGTTTCGAGGCATGAACAACGAATGCTGACCTTGCCTGCGACACCCACATCTTGTGAATGAATAAAAAACAGAAACATTTGAAGCCGATGAATCATTCTAGCATCTCTTATGCTGCACAGTCTCCCTGGTCAACATATCCTTCCCAACGCATATTGCCCATAGCTGAACATTACACCAGATGGTGCCTGGCCTGTTTTCTTTTTTTCGCTGTAGCATCATTTCTAGCCCCTTGTATTCCATTCCACTAGATAAAAAGCACAGCATTCCATTGGCTGTTTTGCTTTTCGTTCCTGTACTGACCCATGACCCTGAAGTCTCTTTTCCCTGTGCTGCATCCGGCTTTTCACCATTTATAAAGTACTGTAATCTTTTTAAGTCCAAATTGGACACCTCACACTCACCAATATTGAAATAGTTTTACACAGTCACTGAATCTTTTTTTTTTGTAAAGTTATGCTTAAAATATACATGATTACAATATGGCTGATGGTTTCTTTTAATGGCAATATTGAGTATGTCAATTATATGTGGCTTTCTATCCAGTCATCTAAACCATTAATAAATATGGTGAATAGTTGAGGTTCCTGCGGGACGGCGCCATCACATCCTGCCAGTTAGATGATCTGTCCATTATCCCTGCTGTCCATCTCCTGCCACTAAACAAACGTCCGAAGTAGGTCAATAATTTCCCCTAAATTCTATGAGCTTCAACTTTAGCCAACAATCAGTTACGAGGGATTTTGTTGAGTGCTTTCTGGAAGTTCATCTGAGTAACATCCATTGAGGTTCCCCTGTCCTCTACTTCAGTTACCGCCACAAAATATTTGATCAGGTTCATCAGGCATGATCTACCTTTTACAAATCCACGCTGGCTCTCTCTGATTAGCTGTAACTTTTCAAGGTGATCAGACACTCCATCTTTAAATGTATACTCTAGTAATTTCCTGACAACTGCTGTTATGCTAACCAGTCTATAATTCCCTCGGTTCACTCGATAACCTTCTTTAAATAGCAGTGTGACAATTGCAATTTTCGAATTACTGATCCAGCAGTTTGCTCTCTATCATTAACAAAGGGATGGAAGGTGTTGTTTACAGCGTTATCAAGCAGTACTTACCAATAAACTGCTCAGTGATGCTCAGTTTGGGTTTGTTCGGACCACTCAGCTTCAGACCTCATCACACCCTTTATACAAACATGTATGATATAGCTGTATTCCAGATGAGAGTGACTGCCCTCAATGTCAGGGCAGCATTTGGCCGACTGTGGCAACAAAAAACCTTAATAAAAGTTGTGTGCATGTAAATACTGATGCAAAGTAATTCTGCAAAATTCCTGCCATTTCCTTATTTTCATTTATAATATCACAACTGTCATCGTAATGAGACCACATTGCTTTTAATGACAATATATTTCTGAAGTTATTGTAAAAGCTTTGGAGCTCTTGCGAACTGTTTTGTCATCCTTTGCTATTCATTGTATCTCTGCCATTCACGAAGATCTGTGCATTATTTTTTGCATTTTTGCATGTTTTTGGTCTCTTTTATACTTATGATGTTACCGTGTCTTGCAAGCCAGTCCATAATAGATGAGGTTGAGTTTGGAATTGGACCATTCAATGCTGTGGTCATTGAGTTGAGCTTCTTTGATGGCAGGCTTGTGCCGTTCACTGCGTCAGGGAAGCTATGGAGATCGATAAACACAAGACCTTCCCCCTAAAAGTGGCCTGTTCCTCAGTGAATATCAGGGTTTCCCTCCTCGAGAAACGCACAAGCACCTGTTGTGCAGCCAACATACCACGACCAGAACAGTAGCATGGATTGACTTGCCACAATGCACAATAACTGACGAATCAGCAGCAAGAATAATGACATCTACTGACCTCTCATGCAATATAATTAACTGACCAATAACAGCCAGAACAGGAACATGTAATAACCTAACAGTAGTAAGATCCTGCCCACATTCCCGTTCTGCACTACATATAAACAGACAGCTTCCACCAATTACAATTATTTCTCCAGACAATGGACAGAGTACACGGCCCAAAACGTTGCGGTCTGTCAGTATTTCTAACAACTGCTTTTTCAAGAAAGCAACTGCTGTTTTCAGCGCAAAGGCACGTGATGTAAAACCGTAAAATGGTCTGACTCAAATGTTGCATGTTTTAGTTTTCCATTTCCTGTAGCACCTAGATATGCTACATTTACAACTGTGCTCTACCCCCTCACCCCGCCCCCCACCAGCCTCCCCTCACCGATTTACTAGTTTAAGGTTCCTGTAACAACCCTATTCATCCTTTATTCTGGGACCCTGATCCCAACCCGATTCAGGTGCCACACATTCCAACAGAATAGTTCTTTAATATCCCAGTACAGGTGTCAGGGTCCCATGAAAGGTAAAACCTCTTTCCAACATCATAACCTTCAACCACATGTTCATCTCCCTGATCGTTTATTTTTCTGATGCGAAAGTGCAAGCGGCTTGTATAATAATCCAGAGATTATAATCCTTGAGAACTTATTTTATATTTCAGATCCTGGTACTCTCTGAAAAGAACCTCTTGCTTACTCTTTGCTATGTTGTTTATCCCTACATGGTCCACAACGACTGGATATTTCCCCTCCATTCTTGCAATCTGATTTGAGATAACCCGCACTTCGCACAAGTTGGGAAAATACTGTGTGGAACTCTTAATGCCCTAATTATTGAATCACTTAAAAGTATCACATTATGCTCCACTCCTCCTCCTTTTGCACAGCTTCCTATTCCAAGGTATCACGGTCAACATTCTGGCTGTCCTTCTGACAGTCTTCATCCTTATCCTCACAAATAGCCAGGACTTTGTTCCTGTTCACTTCTGTATATCCTCGTTCTCCATTACATCTGGATTTCCATTACTGTGCACTATTAGCTGCAACAACCTCATTCTGATCCTGCAGCTCTCTACAAGGTGTGACTGAAATCTGCAGCAAACTGTCAAATACTCTTCTTGCTGCCATATGTGTTGGCGTTTCTCCAATTCCCACAACAGCTCTATGATCCTGAGCCAGAGAGATTCCAGGTTGAGATATCTACCACAGACAAGTTCCCTCGCGGCAGTTCCATTATCTACAAATTCCAATATCCAGAAAAAAAAACTTCACTGCCAGAACTTAGTCTGTCTTTATTTTTGAGGTAAAATTATTTGTAGATGCATTTTAGCTTTAACGCTATTTCACTGGTTAGCTAACGCCGAAACACTAAGGACTCATCAATTAACTTAATACGTATTTACAACTTACCCACGCCCTCTCACACCCTGACCTGACAATTGCTTCACTGAGTGAGTTTTTCCCTCTATTTGCCTGGTGTCTGTCCCTCAGCCCCTTCCAATAGGCTCTGCTGCTGCTGGCTGTGATGCTCTTTTAAACCGGTGGCTCGAGTCACTGACTCCAGTTTAACAGACACAACAGAACACCGCCATCCGAACGCTCACTCTCTGCTACCTAGAAGGACGAGGACAGCAGATGCATGGGAACACCATCTGCATGTTCTCCTCCGAAGCACACACCATCCTAATTTGGAACTATATAACTGGTCCTTCACTGTCGCTGGGTCAAATCCTGGAAGTCCCTTCCTTACAGCAATGTGAGTGCACTGAAAGCGCATGCACTGCAGTGGTGCAAGAAAGCGGCTCACCACCATCTTTGCAAGGGCAGTTCGGGATGGGTACTAAATGCTGTCCTAGCCCGAATGTCCCACCCCCTGTGAAATAATAAAAAATACCTCCTGTTCCCACTCTGAACCGAATTCTTACTCTTAGCAAACTCTAACTTCCCACTATGTTCATAATGTATTCAGTTAACATTGCAATCATTGTTTACACTCTGCCTTACTAGAAGTTGAAAATTGAAACATAGATAATTGGAGTAGGAGTAGGCCAGACAGCCCTTTGGAGCCTGCTCCACCATTCAAAAAAAGTCATGGCCTATCATCTAATTCAGTACTCTGTTCCCGTTTTTCCCCATATCGCTTGATTCCTTTGGCATTAAGAAAGATATCTATCTCCTTCTTGAATATATTTAGAGATCTGGCCTCCACTGCCTTCTGTAGTAGAGAATTCCGCAGGTTCACCACCTTCTAAGTGAAGACATTTCTCCTCATCTCGGTTCTAAATAGCATACTCCGTATCTGGAGACTGTGACCCGTGGTTTTGGACTCTCCAGCCATCGGGAACATCCTCCCTGTATCTAGCCACTCTAGTACTGTTCCAGTCTTATAGGTTTCTCTGAGTACCTCTCTCATTCTTCTAAACTCTAGTGAATATAGTCCGAGTCGATCCGATCTCTCCTCATACGTGAATCCTGCCATCCCAGGAATTAGCCTTGTAAATCTTCTTTGCACTCTCTTCATGACAAGGGAATCATTCCTCAGATAAGGAGACCAAGACTGCACACAATACTCCAGGTGAGGTCTCACCAAAGCCCTGTATAGGTGCAGTAAGACATTGCTCCTTTACTCAAATCCTCTTGCAATGACGTCCAGTATTATATGCCTTTTGAGGCACATTCAAGATGCAACAGTTTAGACAGTTTCCAGCTGACAGTAATTACCCCAGTTCGGACAAGCACAGCTGATTGACTGCTTACTGCTAACCTGACTTGCACTGTTAACTGCTAACAATGAACTGCCTTGCAGTTTGGTTTTTAATTACAAGCGAAACGCTAAATGTTAAGGCTAGATTTCAGTCTTAGCTACTAATTACCAAATTCCAAACTTCCCACTCTGGTTGCAACACATGCACCTAAAGGTACAGTCTATGCTTGCACACTTTGCCTTAACTCTAACTACCTTACTGAATTGCAGAAGAACATTCCCCATGCAGGCAATTGCAGTTCAAGAGGACGGTCCTGACACCGGTTTCAAGGGAAAATAAAGTTGAGCAATAACTGCCACCTCTGCCAGAGATGTCCACATCCCTCATAAAGAAAAGCAGCTCCCAAATGAGCTTGTTCTGTATTTGTTCTTCAGATCTTCTATCGCACATCTATCAAACCACTTAAACATTTTAAACACATCAACTAGATAAGCTGTAATCCTTCTAAACTAAAGCTACTACAAACAATGTTTATGAAACTTGTCTTCATAATGTAACGCTTTAAGCATTGTTGCCATTCTCGTGACTCTGTCCTTAACCACCTCCAAAGGCAATGGTTTTATGAAGTGCAGTGCCCAAAAGTGACAACAGATACAACAGAAACATCAAATCCATCATCTTTATATTCCAAAATCCAAGAGATAAAGACCAACAATCGATTAGCATTTGCAACAAGAGGTGTTAATTTTTGAGTGTTCAGCCAACTTCATAAAGAGGTCCTTTAGTAATTATTATGATGAAAGGACACAGACCTAAAACATAACTCTCTTGATCTCTCCACAGATGCTGCGAGCCCTGCTCAGTATTTCCAGCATTTTCTGTTATATTTCAGATTTCCAACATCCGCAGTATTTTGCTTTTGTGTTGCTGTGGTAATTCTAATTGTTTTTTGATAGATAATTTGTGTAAAGTATGGATAGATAATCGTGTACATAAGATTCAACTGTTATACCCATTTTCTATTTTGCTGTTTCTATGCAGAGGATGATTTATAAATTATTTGGATTTGTATTTGTTTCCAATACAGGGAAACATGGACCTCGATTGGTTGATGGGACGAACAGATGCTCAGGCCGGGTGGAGGTGCTACATGGAGACCAGTGGGGGACGGTGTGTGACGTTTACTTTGATTTGGAAGACGCCAACGTGGTCTGTGAGCACCTTCAGTGTGGGACAGTAACCTCAATACCGGGAGGAGCTCACTTTGGGAAGGGAGCCGGTCCAGTGTGGATGGAAAGTTACAGGTGTCGGGGGAATGAGACGCAATTGTGGGAGTGTCCTGTTTCATCCTGGGATCAGTTTAGCTGCTCACATGAAAATGACGCCAGTGTCATCTGTACGGGTGAGTCATCTCAGTCAATTGAACTGAAATAAACCAACTGTTCTGCTGTCAAGCATCATTAACTATTTCCACAGGTCGCTGATTCACTAGTTTTGCTGATCCCATGCTTCCTGTGACACTAAGATTCCGAGATGTGTTTGTGGGTTTAAGTGTCTAAATTAAATTACAAATGAATCAAAGAGCTTCACTCCAGTAAACATTGAATACATACAATGTTTATTGATTAGTACTAATCGCTCATATAATATCTCTTTTGTGGTAAATCTAGGGCATTATTCAAGGGGCATAGAATCAGCAATTTGCTCCCAGGACCACTGCCATAGCACAGAAATGTTGCTCGAGCATTGAAACTGTGATCAATGTTGGCCGTTCAAATATGAATTATCATGGAAGTCTCTGCAAAGATCAGCTGTACAATAGAAAACACTGTGAACTTGTTTCCAGCTAAATAACATGAGATAAATTTTAATTTCCATTGCAACAAGGGCATTAAAATGACAGCGAGTGAAGTAACTCGTTATTTCACCAATATGCCATGTCTTTGATTATTTCACAAACTTGATGTAAATTACAATTCTCCCAGTTATCCCTCAACCCGCGCCCTGTTATAACAGATTATCTGCTCTGTTATCTGATCGCTGTACGTGAGACATTGCTCAACGCAAATTGCTCCCACGTTTCACAATTTAAAATAAAAGTAATAAAAACAGTAAGTGCTGAAAATACTCAGAGGTTCTGGCTGCATCTATGGTGAAACAAACAGAATCAACCTTGCAGTTTGCAGATCTTTCATCATAACTTAGAGATTTAACAGTTTTTAAAGAAACGGGAAAGCAAGGAAAGAGCGAAAGGAACAATCTGTGCTATGGTGGAAGACAGGAGAGATTAAATGGTAAATGGGACAGTGCAAGGCAAAAATAGATAGGAATGGGCCAAGTAAAAAACACATTTCTAGAAGTGTTGCAAATTGGAAGGCAAAATATCGTCCAAAAAAAGAAAAAAAGGGGAGGGAATCTGATCTGAAATTGCTGAATTCAGTGTTCATTCCATAAGCCTGTAAAGAGTCTAGTGGAAAGAGGAAGTGCTGTTTCTCAAACTTACGTTAACCTTCATTGGAACTGTGTAGGAGAAAGAGGAGAGAGAGGTCAGTGTGGGAGCGGAATAAAGAATGAAAAGGACAGGTAACTGGAAGCTAAAGGTAAAGCTTGCAGACTGAACAAAGATGTTGTGCAAAGTAAGCACTCAATTATGTTTGGTGTCCCAATGTAAAGGAGACGGTATCATGATCAGTCAATACAGTGAGTGCAGTATACTAAAGAGAAAGCAGGACAAGTAAATCGCTGTTTCACTTGGAAGCCGTATTTGGGGGCTTGGATGGTGAGAAAGGTGGAGGTAATAGGGCAGTGTTTGTACCTCCTGCCCATTCATGGGAAGGTCCTGTGGGAAGGGGTGTTGACAATGATTGAAGAGGGCATCAGGGTGCCACAGAGTGAAAGGTCCCTTCAGAACGTTAAAATTGGAGGGAAGGGGAAGATGTGCTTTGTCGTGGCATCACATTAAAGGTGGTGGAAATGGTGGACGATGGTCTGTTGAATATGGAAGCTGATGGAGTGGAAGATGAGGAGAATCAGGATCCTATCATGGTTCTGGGAGGGGGGAAAGGGTGAAAGCAGAAGTATGGGGAATGGAATGGTCGTGCTTGAGGGCCCTGTCAACCATGGTGGGTGGATGAGGAGGTGAGGAGAGTCCTCGGATGAGGAAAAAGGAAGACATATCTGGAACCACTGGTATGGAAGGTTGTATCACCAGACAGATACATTGCCGTGGTGCAAGTGAAAAAATGTGATAGAGTCATTCGAATAATTGGGGGGTGAGGAAGCATAGACAGGTAACTGTGAGAGTCACTGGGTTTACTCTTTATATTAGTTAATAACCTATCCCCAGAATCAGAGACAGAGATTTTGAAGAAGAGAACAGAAGAGTTGAAGATGGACCATGTGAAGATAAGGAGGATAAATTGGAAGAAAGGTTGATGATATTTTCAAGTACAGGGCGAGAGCTGGAAATATCAGTACATGTGGACAGTAGGACGACCTTCAGTCCCTCGGGTCTCACCCCAAGTTCATTTTACCCTCTGTCCCCATTTCAGCAACCGTAAGCTGCTCGGTACGTCTCTGAAATGTATTTACTGAGAAAAGGTAATGGTGAAGAAAGTCTTTCAACAAGCCTTCTGAACAATGATGACAGAAATAGCAACCATTAAAATTAATGACATTTCTGGTGGCAGTAAATTCTGAGATATTTTGCTTCAGTTTCGACATTCTCAATGTGTTTCATATTGTAGATGAAAATTGGTCACTAAGGCTGACTAACGGGGGAAGCTGGTGTGATGGGCGAGTGGAGATTTACCACAATGGCAGCTGGGGGAGATTGCAAGATAGACACTGGACCGTGAATGATGCCAACGTAGTCTGTACACAGCTGGGTTGCGGTGAAGCGACAGCCGCTTATAACTATTCAAAGGACGGAGAGAGTGAAGGACCCGTCTGGGTGAATGATGTCCAGTGTGAAGGAAACGAATTGCAGCTCCAGAACTGCAGCTTATTCACATTGAATTCGTCTCTCACTGACAGTATGGATGTTGGGGTCCTGTGTTCAGGTAAACATATTCTTCACTGCTTTTACAAAAACAAAGAAGTGAAATGTCTAATCTGCTGAGAAAAGTGATAATCCAGGTTACTTGTTCCTGGGTGTCTCAAGCCAGTCATTTCACTCGAGGAGAGTGGGTGAGGATGGTGGGCGGTCGGGGAGCTGGGGCTGGATGGGGGTGGCGTGCAGAGAGTGAGGGCACGGACACAATTAAACAACAAGAACGTTTTTATTACAGAAATTTCAATTAACACATGCATCACAAGGGGTTTAACAGGAATGTAAAGGGAGAGAAAACTGACACAGAACCAAACAAAGAGATGTTACAGTTGGTGACTAAATTCTTAGTCAGATGGTTGTATTTGAAGAGCCAGAGACACGGAAATATTTCTGGTGGAAATTCAGATCTGGGGGTTAGATGGTTAAAGGCAAAACTGAAAGTTGTAGGCAATTGAAGTGGGTGAAGTACAAGAAGCTGTATTCAGAGAAAAGCAGAGTTCCTGAAATGTTTCAGGCTGGAGACGGTTATACTGATGCAGGGGGAGAGCATGAAGGTGGCTGAACATGAAGATCATAATTGGAAACACGAGGTATTGATGGCGGGGAAACCAATAGATCGTCGAGTGCCATGGCGTTCCTGAGAGGGGCTTCATGTAGGGCAGGCAACAAAACTTTGGATGAGCTGATGTTTCTGGAGGATGCAAGATGGGTGATCGCCCAGGAGAACATTAAAATATTCTGTTCTGCAGGAAACAAAGCATGGGTGAGCATTTCAGCAGCAGATGGGCTGAGGCAGGAAGGGAGGTGAATGATGATAGAGGTGAAAGATAACGGCCTTATGAAAAAGAGAATACGGAATTGGAATCTCAGCTCTGGTATCAAATCCGGCGCCGAGCTTGCAATCAGTTCTACTGTACAGTATATAAGTGGAGGTAGCTGTGTGGGAGTTGTTATGGTGTAAGTTTCATTATATTGTGGATAAAAGTAGACAGATGTTTTGGACTATATGCTTTAAAGTTTCATTGTGTAGCATGTCAATGCAGGCATGTGTTCTGGGGATGTTGCGTTATGCAGAGTGTAAGTGTGGGCAGATGTTTTCGGGTTGTTCCAATGAACATTTATTTCCATACGACAGAGTGGAACTTACAACATATGAGATAGTTAATGATTCAGATTTGATACCGATTGGTTACAGTAAATAATTTCTTCGGGAACAGCGGAAATCAATACATTCCAGCGTTTCACGTCAGAAGTTTACAGTGCTGAATGGTTATTACACACTCAGTCCCTGGACAGAGTAGAGTATGTCATCTTGTTCTTCAGTTAGGTAGATGTTAAGCTCCACCCAACATTTATGCCCACCTTCAGAAGCCATGTATCTTCTCCTTGTCTTCTACTTCTCTATCTGATGGGTCACATTGCTGATGTTTATTTTCCAAAGTGCCTGACGCAATTCGTCCAATCATTTTTGTCTAGTCCAGATTAAATACTGGTTTCTGTTCATCCAGGAGGTCTACACATCTGGAGTTCAATTGCCCATAGGCGCTTCCTGATCCTGTCCAACATTTTGCAGAGAGATCCTGTTTCCTGCCCTCTTTGGTCCGGTCCAACAGTCATATATTGATAGAATTAGTCGTTTAGTTCATTGACTTTTTAAAGACAATAACAATTGTTAATTTGCCTCACAAGTTTCGTTTGCTCATTGAACATAATTGCAGCAGTCTGTCTGGACAGAGAGGTCTGCATATTTTCTGTTCAGACATGCGGTTTATGTCTCTAAAATTACTCAAATATGTTCCTTGTCAAAGACAGAGTTCCATCCTTACAAAAGTAATTGATTCTCCTATGCAATTAATATTAAATTGATTTATGATAATGTTATAATCAACACAACCCTAGAACGTAGTTCTACACGAAGATACTGCACATTGCAAGGCTGATGTTTAAGGGTACTATTTTTGGAGACGTTACATTCTCCAATATGAAGTGGAAGTAATAAATAGGGTGGATTAAACTGCTGGTCTTGCCAGTGACACCAACATCCCCTGAAATAATTAAAAAACAGAAAGGAATGGTGACATGTGGCGAACTATCTGGTAATATAATTCTGAATGGATCAATCACATAAAGCATCATCGGGTCCTCCTCATCTTCACTAAAACCACCCGTTTGACAAAGATTATCCAGGAAGGCATAGAAAACGCACAGCAAGTATTCTCCATCATAAATCTTCCTCCTGAACCACTTCCCTGCCTCGTCCACCCTGAACTGCAAAAATATGTGAGTGGAGCTCGTAGATATTTTGTCACAAAGTTCAAAAACATCCGTTCAGTCACCTCCACTACTTCCCTTTCTTCCCCAACCCACCAGGCCTAACTTCCTATCAGTTCCCATCCCCATCCCATACGATCACCCTGAATTCCCATTTCTTGTTTCTCTCCTAGAATCCTTCACGCTGTCTCGGAACCTGTACTGTTGATGGAATCCACATTTTGCTGTCTACACCTTATTTCTTTTAAACTACTGAACACAAACATTCCCTTCCTGGGTTCCATGTTAGCTGGCATTATTAACCATTATCTTTCTCTCTCTCTCTCTCTACATGTTCAGGCTCCTCTCCTTCAAATCAGCAGTCATCACACCTCTCCTCAGAAAGGAACCATTGACCACCTGTTCATGCAGGTTGCGGCCCCAGCTCCAACTGTTCGTACCTCGCCAAAGTCCTTGAATGTGTTGTCGCCTCCCAAATCCATGCTCATCTTATATGAAGCTGCATGTTTCAATTCCGCAAGTCAATTTTCTATCCACACCACAGGACGAAAACAATTGACATCCGAAGTGATTGTGACAAATATAAACGATTCCACCTCCTCTTTCTTGACTTGTCTCAAATTTTGATCTGATTGATCATGAAATACTTCTCCAATTCCTCCCCATTAACACCCGGCTGGGTGGGACTGCACTCAGCTTGTTCTAGTATTATCTATACAGTCATGGTCAGAAAGTGGCCTGCAATGGCTTCTCTTCCCGCTCCTGCAAAGTCAGCAATAGTGTCACCAAAGGATCTATCCTTTGACACTTCATTACTCATTTACATGCTGCCTTTCAGTGATATCCGCAAACACAGCCTCAGTTTCCACATGTATCTCACTGTATCCAACTCTACCTCACATTCAACACTCTTGAGCCCTCCAATGCCTGCACACTGTCAGAATTCCAGGCTGACATTCAGTACTGCATCAGCAGAAAATTCCTCCAACTCAGTATTGAAAAGATAGAAACCATCAGTCCCCATCGCATGTTTCCTTGTCTCCAACTCCATTTCTCGCCATGCCAACTGTCTGTCACTCAGCCAGACAGCCTGTAATCTTGGTGATATATTTGACCCAAGGGTGATCCTCCTATCAAATCTCCATATCCTCATTAACACTGTCTATTTTCACCTCCATGACATCACCCGCATTTGCCCTTATCTCGTCTTGTCGATAGCGTTGTTCCCTCCAGACTCGATGATTCTAATGCACTCCTGGCTGGCTTCACGAGTTTCAACCTCTGCAAGCTCCGCTGTCTCGACCATTTGCCACTCAGGCATCTGCCCTCTGCTCACTGACCTACCTTTCCCAGCAATGAGCGGTTTTAAAATTCTCATCCTTGGTTTCAAATCCCTGCCTGGCCTCACAGCTCCTGTCTTTGCAATCGGCTCCAGATTGACAGCTCCCAGTTCTGGCTTCTTGAGCATTCCTGGTTTTAATTGTGCACCATTGGCGGCCGTGCCTTTATTTGCGAAGGTCACACGCTCTAGAATTACTTCCTTAAATCTCTCTGCCTGTCAACCAGTCTTTCCTGCTTTAAGACGTTCCATAAAAACTAACTCTTTGACTTCGCTTTTGGTCATCTGACCTAATATATTTTTCGGTGCTCTGTGTTAAAATTTCTTTGATATCACTCCTGTATCGCCCCTTGGGATGTTTCATTACGTTAATGGCGCTAGATAAATGCAAGTCACTTGTAATTGAAGATGAGGGAAATAGGAGATGGCAGTAAATGTCTGACCAAGATAACAAATAAGGGTAACATACATGGATAAAGAACAGATACAGTTATATAACATGAGTATAAATTAACTGCTAATCGTGTGAGTCATTGCCTGTTTAACACCGTACACAGCATTCAAAACATAAGAGGGGAACTGGAGACCAGAACTTGTCAAAGCCAGATGTAATAGCACATCTGAAACATTGCTGTTCTTTACATTCTATGTAAGAAGTAAGTGTAAACAGATATTCTGTTGTATAGTTTTATTTACCTGTCCACAGGTGCATTTAACGTTCTTTTTTTGAGCTGGTGATGGTAAAATCAGTTGTATTGAGTGATGATGTGAATGTCTATTGAAAGTATAATACTCATGTACTGTTATCCTACAGACCACGTGCAGTTAAGGCTCTCTGACGGTGGAAGCCCATGTAATGGCCGAGTGGAGATTTATTACAATGGGACTTGGGGCTCAGTTTGTGATGATTCCTGGGATCTGGCGGACGCTGACGTGGTTTGCAAACAGCTGGGTTGTGGAAAGGCATTGGACCTGGCACCTCCTGCATCTTGTGGGCCAGGTTCAGGGCCAGTTTGGTTGGATGAACTGAAGTGTTCCAGTAACGAATCATTTCTCTGGGAATGTCCCTCAGCATCGTGGGGTAACCACGACTGTTCTCATAAAGAAGATGTGAGGATCATGTGTTCAGGTAAAGGTGCTTCCATGTTCCCATTTTCCGTAGTGTTGTGCACGTGGTTTCACAGGGAAGATATTACTTCGAATTACATACATTGGACAGCACGGAATCTGGCCATTCGGACGAACTGGTCAATGTGGTGTTTACGTTGCCTACGAGTATCGCCCCACATCACTGCACCTAACCCTCTTTGCATATCCTCTAGTTTCTTTCTGCCTCATGTACCTGCATAGCTTTACCATAAAGGCATCAGTGCAAATCACCTCAGCAATTGCATGTGTTCGGAATTCAAAATTCAAACCACTCCCTAGGTAAAAAAAAAATTCTCCTGAATTTCTTATTAGATTTATTCGGGATTATCCTTTATTTATGATCACTCGCTTCGGTCTCTGTCACTTCAGAAGTGATTAGTGC
This sequence comes from Heterodontus francisci, assembly GCF_036365525.1. Taxonomy (NCBI): domain Eukaryota; kingdom Metazoa; phylum Chordata; class Chondrichthyes; order Heterodontiformes; family Heterodontidae; genus Heterodontus; species Heterodontus francisci. The sequence continues at coordinate 24,933 of NW_027141624.1, read as the reverse complement.
CTCTGTATCCCGAGGTCTCTTTGCTGATCTATATCATTTTCACTCTTATTTTAGAAGAAGTACGTGGCCTCTTTATTCTTCCTGTCAACACTGAGCACCTTAGGCTTATCTGTATTCAACTCATTTGGCAATTGTATGCCCATTCGGCCCGTTTATTAACGTCTTCCCGTATTTTGTCTCTGTCTTTCTTAGTGTTAACTATACCCCCAAATTGCTGTCATCTTAAAATTTGAAATTAAGTCTCCCTTGTCTAAATCCAAATCGTTCATGTAAATGTTGAGCAGCAGTGACCCCAGACCTGTGGAACACCACTTCCCACCTTCCGCCATTCTGGGTTACCACATTGTACCCGGACGGTGTGCTTTGTAGCTGGTTTCCTATCATTCTTCCACTGATCTCTTGACTTCACAGGCTCGGACCCCAGTCATGATCCTTGTCAGAGGCCTTCTGAAGGAAAAACATGCATATTACATCGACTGCATTATCCCTGTTATCTTTCTGTAACTTCTTCAAATAATTCAATAACGTTGTTTGTCTTTCTGTTGTGAAATCGGTGTTGATTATTCTTTATTACTTTATGGGCAGTCGGTGTTTTTCTATCGCTTTTCTGAAATAATTACTGGAAATCAGTGAACACAACCGGTGCAGCATGTGTTGAGCTGTGCAGTATGAACATACAACGAGTTATCAATCTAACTATCTGGATATTTCTTGTGTCATTGACAGAGCACAAAGAGCTGCGGCTGGTGAATGGGAAGCATCGCTGTGAGGGGAGAGTGGAAGTGTTCTACAATGGCACCTGGGGAACAGTGTGCTCGGAGAGACTTGATGGACCTGATGCAGAAGTGATCTGCAAACAGTTACAGTGCGGTCCCCTCAGTTCTATCGATTATTATGCTCAGTCATTTGGAGAAGGATCTGGACCCATTTGGCTTGATGGGATGGAATGTATTTCACACGAATCGTTCCTTTGGCAATGTCAAAAAGAACCGTGGGGTAAACACAACTGTGAACACAGGGAGGATGCTGGTGTTGTTTGTTCAGGTAACACAACAAACCTCTAAATGTGCGAGTGTCATTTCAAACATTGGTGTCCGATACAGTCAGCATGTTTCTCTTCTGAACAGAAGCAAAAGTAACTAAGGAGCAGCACCACAGATCAAAGGACTGCATTCGAGAATATGATTGTAAACGTGGGCTTTCACCAGGTGCTACTTCCTCTTTATTATACCAACTATCTGACAAGTACTCCTTTCTTATACTACATCAATAATAACCATTGATTCTCTTTGCCAGATTCTGGACATTGGTTGCGCCTGTTTGGAGGTAACACCAACTGCTCCGGGAGAGTTGAGATACTGTGCAATAACAGCTGGGGCACGGTGTGTGATGACTCCTGGGATATGGCCGATGCCAATGTTGTCTGCAGACAGCTGGATTGTGGTCACGCTCTTTTGGCCCCAGGAGGAGCTACTTTTTCCCAGGGTGACGGTGTTATCTGGCTGGATGAGGTGAAATGCACTGGAAGCGAATCTTCTCTGGCCGACTGTCCTTCTTCATCGCCGGCTCAGTCTGACTGTGATCACAAGGAAGATGCCAGTGTGATTTGTTCCGGTGAGGGCGACATGTTTTGGAGAGTGGGGTTAGGGTTCATTGTTTTGTTAAATTGACTCACTAGTTCCGGAAATTAAGAACAGTATTTATTGTTTAAATGGAAAGTGCTGAAATTTCATCCTCCTGAACCTTTTGTACAATATACTCCACAGGGCTCGATGTGCCTCCAATTGCTGTCCCGTCCACATCTGCAGGTACTTACCATTATTAGTATCCTCGCCAGCGTTAGGGTTTGAATTAGTTGAATTGGTATTGTAGTCATTTTCTCAAGATGCTATGAGCACTTTCTCACTGACTGGAATATTTTTTCCTCACCGCATATTTCAAATGGTCTGGTTGAAATTCAGCTAATTCCAGATTCTGGCTGGACCTGAACTGTCGTGTTCTCATCAGAAACATGGGGGCACTGTCTCTGTAATTTAGACTGGCTCACACTTCCCTCTGGTGCAATGTGCACCACACATATTGCGGAATGTTCAGCCTGACTCATCGCCCGGAAGCAGTGGATATAATTATTAACTCCCTTTTGTAAATATGTTATTGTGCAAGACGGACTGTGTATGTGTTAAACCTTTCTGTATTATTGTCATTAAGAACAGGGATATAAAACTACTTCCATCCTAGTTGCGGTCTGCTTCGGAGTCCTGCTATTCTGTGTGTTGATCTCACTGATGGTGGTTATACAGAAAAAGTCAATCAGAAGAGGTGAGGTTCATATCTTACCGCGGATCCAACGAAAGATCCCAGATATTGTGTCATATGCATGCAAAACTCTCGTTCCTTGCAGATTTCTATGGACTGTCAAGTGGCCTTGTTAGAAACACATTATTTTTATTTTTGCTGATTTTCTCCATTCAATGTGCTCAGGATTTAGTAAAATGTGACATTTAAAATGGAGAGTGATTTGAAGTGTCCACATTCACTGTGAGAGTTCAGCACATCATACATGAAATTCTGGAAGAATTTACTTATTGTAACAAAGGATCCGGAAGTTTACTTCAACTTTTTAAGCTGTGCATTCAACTATTTACTTGTCTGTTAATCTTCCTTCATCCATTGGTTATCAGTTCCAGCCTTTCAGATTCCGGCTCTGGGCATCCAATATCGAGCTGTCTAACCGTGTCTGACTGTTATTTTGACAGGTGATACTTGTATAGGACCTTCTGTATTCACCAGCGGTGATTCAACATTCCAAAACGACGCCCTCAACTCATATTCCACCCATCCAAATCACTCCTGATTTATTATAAGAAATGGGACGCTTAATAAATGACACTTTTCATAATAATATAAAGTTCCTATAGAAATAGACCTCTCTCTCTTGAGAAAGATTCTGTAGCTGGGACAGCATAGGCGCCTAGCACTGCCAAGGACCCGACCAGAACAGGCTCTGTAACAAGACAGTCCGAAAGCTGATAAGATCGAGCCTTGTAACCTCACTAGACTGGCAGTCGTTTACAAACGATCACAAGCAGGAGATCAGGTCATAGAGTCATAGATTAATAGAGTTATTCAGCACTGAAACAGTCCCTTCGGCTCAGCGTATCTCTGCCGGCCATCAGGCACCTATCTATTCTAATCTCATTTTCCAGCACTTGGCCCATGGTGTTGTATGCGATGGCATTTCAATTGTTCATCTAAATACTTCTGAAATGTTGTGAGGGTTCCTGCCTCTACCACCTCTTCAGGCAATGTGTTCTGGACTCCAACCATCCTCTGGGTGATACTTTTCCCATCAAATCACCTCGATATATCCTTCCCCTTACCTTAAAACGATGCCCCCTGGTTGCCGACCCCTGCACTAAGGGAAAAGTTTTCTTCCTATCTATCCTATCAATACCCTTCATAATTTTGTATACCTCAATCATATTCCCTCCTCAGCCTTCTCTGTTCTAAAGAAAGCAACCCCAGCCTTTCCAGTCTCGCTTCATAACTGAAATGCTCCGACCCAGGCAACATCCTGGTGAACCTCCTCTGCACCCTCTCCAGTGCAATCGCATCCTTCCGACTGTGCAGTTCCCAGAACTGTGCACAGTACTCCAGCTGTGGCCTAACTAGCGTTGTATGCTGCTCCATCATAACCTTTCTGCTCTTATATTATGTGCCTTGGCTAATAAAAGCAAGAATCCCATATTCTTTCCGAACCACCTTATCTTTCTATGCTGCTGCCTTCAGTGATCTATGGACAAGTACACCAAGGTCCCTCTGATTCTCTGTACTTCCTATGGTACTACCATCCATTGCATATTCCCTTGCCTTGTTACTCCACCTAAAATGCATCACCTCACCCTTCACAGGATTAAATTCAATTTGCTGCTCCCTTGCCCATCTTACCAGCCCATCTATATCGTCCTTTAATTTAAGGCTTTCTTCCTCACTATTTACGACACCACAAGTTTTGGCATCATCTGCAAACTTACTCCTCATACCTCCTATATTCAGGTTTAATGTTAATGTTCACTACAAACAGTAAGGGTCCCAGCACCGATCCCCGTGGTACATCACTGGTCACAGGCTTGCACTCAATAAAACAACCCTCGATCATTACTCTTTACTTCCTGCCACGCAGCCAATTTTGGATCCAATTTGTCAAATTGCGCTGGATCCCATGGGCTCTTACCTTCAAAAGGGAAATATTGAGAGTTCAGGGCTAACATGTTCCCATAGAGTTGAAGGGTTGGACGAACAATTCCAGGGATATTGTGGGTGTCAAGGGATATGGAGGATTGGATAAGGATCAAAAAGGAGGCTACTGGCAGATTCAGAGCGCTGAAAAACAGCGGACTCCCGAGAGGAGTACAGAAAGTATAGGGGGTACTTAAAAATTGAATTCGGAGAGCGAAGAGGGGGCATGCAATAACACTGGTGAGGAAGATCAAGGGAACGCCCAATGCATTTTTTAAAAGTATATCAAGGGCAAGAGGATAACCAGGGAAAGAATGGGAACGATTAGGGATCAAAATGGCCGTCTGCAATGTGCAGGCAGATGACGTAAATGCGGCTTTAATGGATTACTTTTCATCTGTGTTCACCATGGAGATGGACGATGTCGGTGTAGAGATCAGGGAGCGGGGTTGTGAAGTACTTAAACAAATTAGCATTGAAAGGCAGCAAGTGTTTGTTGTTTTAGCGGGCTTAAAATGGAAAAATCCCCAGGCCCAGATGAGATGTGACCTTGGCTGTTAAGTGAGGTAAGGGAAGATCCAGCAGGGGCTTTGACACACATTTTCAAATCCTCGCTGGCCACAGGAGATGTACCAGAGGATTGAAGGACAGTGAATGTGGTATCATTATTCAAGAAGGGTAGCAGGGTGAAACCAGGTAATTACAGGCAGGTGAATCTAACGTCAGTGCAAGGGAAAATATTGAAAACATTTTGAGGAACACGATTAATCTCCACTTGGAGAGGCAGTCATTAATCAGGGACAGTCAGCATGGCTTTGTTAGGGAGAGATCGTTTCTAACAAACTTGATTGAATTTTTTCCTCAGTTAGCACATTTGTCCTCAGTCTGCTGCAGGTGAACATAGGGATATGCAGTAGAATTGACACAGACATGTACGAAAATACACACAACAAAACTACTCCGCATTCACTGTATCCGACTTTGTCCCTTTACTCTCTCTGTCTCTGTGATTTGGATGTGCTCGCAGATAATTTACTGTTAAACGCTCATGGGTTGCAACTAAACTTTAATCTTCCCACCCTCCATCTGACAGGTTCTGTCACTAGTGGCAAGGGTTCACCGGCAGGTTTATACCAAGCAATTTATGAAGAGATTGGGAATATTCCACCTGGCAAGGATTCCTATCAGATCCGGCGTTCAGGTCAGTGTTTTATATTTCATGCCGAATGTTCACAAGACAAATGTCACTTCCACTTAAATACCCCATGTTAATGGTCAGTTTACTGACTGAACACTGTCAGAAATCCGCTCGCGATCCCCAGGTGAAGGAGTCATATCACAGTGCGAGTGTGTCTATATCTGTGCGTATAGCAAGATTAGCAATAGGTTTGGGAAGATTCCCGCCCGTTGCTACTGCTTGAAGAACGTGATTTCTGTTTGTTTGTAACTATCATGTCATTTTATTCCATTTAAGCTAGACCATAAATAGTAACTGCTCTCAGGAGGAGACAGTCACATTGACTCAGAGTTTATTTCTCTAAGTGACTGGATTTCTGGATCAGAAACACGCTTCCATCAGGAACTCCTGAACTGAAGTCGGTGGTTCCTGCAAAAAACATATCCGAACACTTTGCATTCTGAAGTTTAACATTAATCTACAAATTCTGTTTCACAATACTGGGGCAACAACACTGGCAAATCGATAAAAGTTTTGTCTTGCGATATATTTGGAGGGCAATTTAACCATTGAGATTAATTTCTCAGGTTGCAAAAAATACCAGGAAAGAACAAATCCGTTATTCGTCTCCTTGCACTCTTTACACTTTTCTGCCCCATTATCCGGGGTGGGGTTAGGTTTTAAAGCCACCACCATCCGTTTGAGACTCTGAAATTGAAAGAAACGCGGACAGGATGGAAGGATTCTGGATTATGAAACTGTGCGAACTGATTATGTTTTATACTATTGTCTCTGCTCTGATGTCTGAAATCTGACCCACCAGCTGTACTGTGTATTGTTTTAACTGCTCGCTGGATGAGCCAACATATTTGGTCCATCCCGAGTTGCTGTTGAACTACTGCAGTCCCTGTGATAAATGTTTCACAATCGTGTCAGATACAAAGTCCCAGGACATTGTCACCAGATGATGACGGCATTATGTTATTTGCTGGAACGTCCCAATCGATCTCTCCAATAACCATCCATGTTTGTGTTTAACAGTTGCTGATTCCATTGAGTCCCTAAATCGGATTGAATATTACACCAGTCACAGTTTGGGTGATACGGATCCTGGATCAGAAAATCCTGAAGGGAACTCCTCCAGTATTCAGGGTGGGTACATTTTTATTTGTTACCATCACGTTTTTTTAATCCATCTAAAATCAACAACTAAATATATCAGAACTTAATCGCTGTAAAATGATGCTGCTGAATGCATGGGGATTTGTTGAGGGATTTTAGTTTTTAAGAAAGGAGAAATAATTTGGATGTCTGCAAAATAATACCGATTGCAACCAATACTTTAATGGAATGAAACATTCAATTATTGTGATTTCTGACACTGTTGTGTGGGCGGTGAAATGTGACATTTGTGTGTATGTTGAATGGGTGATTCAATGGGACAGATGTGACTTTAAAACGGAGGGCAGAATTTTGTCACACAGTGGCGACAGACTGGGAGGGAAATTGCCGCTGGATAGCAGTGCAAAGGAAGCCCGACGTATTTACTCTGTGAAGTGATATTCCTGGAAGCGGCCGAGCTGGTGGGTGGAGGCTGCACTTTAAGGCACTGGGCAGGCAATTGAGTCAATAAACAGGAAATTCATGGCAATTTTCCAAACCATTCACAATTTAATGAAAGGTGACAACAGTTTTCAGAGACTCGCCATCTATAAGGAGGGGGAAGGTCAGAGGAAGGTCAGTTTTGGCTGTGAAAAGCATTGTGGCACTGGAGGGAGGGGGAGAGATACTGTATCGCGGTATTGGCAATCTGGAGGCTGACCTATCTTGGCGATCATAACAGAGGTATTTAGGATGAGCATCCTCTCAGACTTGAAACTTACCTACACCAAGTAAAAAGAATGGAGACCTTGAGAAGTGAGTGCAGCAATTTACAATAGGTCTACGCCACGCCGGTTTTGAGGCCTCCCATTGTGGAGGAGAATGAGAGATGGAAGCAGCTGCAGTCCCCAGGAGTTGGGCTGCAGCACCCAGATAGGGACAATAATCATGAGGCTGGAAAAGAGTGTGGATGAGCAGGGCACACAGCCGCAAAAACCAGCTTCTTGAGTGCAGAAGATGCTACCCACCAGAGAGGGCTTACCATCAGAGGCTCTGCTTCCTGCAAATATCGGAACAGCAGTGTCACTGAAGATTGTGCTTCTCCAAGAAGGTGGGCACTGAGCTGTGCTCCATGGTGTAGTAACATCTGAACCAATGAGTGAGGCACCCCTTCTCTAATTTAATTTTTATCATTTGTGACATTTAAGGCTGTCAAATTAATGTTAGGCACTGCACTCACCTTGTCATACTATATCAGGGCATTGATCCCGTTCCTGCTCTGAAACCTCTTACATGGGACTACCTCACGGCTGCTCACTCCCTGCTCAATCTCCTGCCATGCCCTCCCCACCTGCCTCACTGGCCTCCTCCTCCGGTCCCGATGGAAAAGCGCTTCCCTCCTTGCCCTTGCTGCCTGGAGGAGCACTTCCATGGAGGCATGCGAAAACCTGGGCGCCAACCTTGCTCTGGCTGCTGCCATCTGCCAAACATGCAGGTTGTCAGTCTCCCAACCAATATCCTACACTGCCCCTTCCTTTCAATCGATTACAGGCTGCATTTTAAACATGGCATGAGCGATGACTCGCCTATCGTGACAGGACACGGTCCCATCATTCGCCAGCCTCTAATCTCACTGCGGCTGAAGATCACAGTTTACCCTGGCTGGCCCGTGTCGACTGACGTCTAATAATATAATTCTAAGTATTCAGTGATACCATTTAATTTCAGTGAAAATCATTATTTCCGCTCAGGTCTGGTTCCGGGTGATTATGATGATGTTGAGACTGGAGCCATTGACACTCAGGATGGTCACTTGTTGCTGGACAGTAGTCCTGATGATCTCTTCACAAGTGCTGGCGGTGATCTCTCCACTCTCGGTGAGTTAAACTCCCACAGTCACCAGCTCTCTGTCACTACTTTGAATTTCGTTCCACTCGGTGATGTCACAGACTGCTGGTTGATTTAAATACATGTTGTGATTAAAGGAAATTAGACAAAACAATGCTTGAAATATTTTAGAAAAGACACCCTTATGTTATTCGGTGTGTGATATCTCTCTTACTAACACTTTGACTGGAAATCTTCCAGGTGCTCAATCTGAACACCCTGATACAGTCTTAGCTGATCCATTTCATCTGCTATCACCCAGCGGTAAAAAAAAAACAACACGGTGAATGGAGATGGAAAACATTCCGAGGCCAACAAATTCCAGTCCCCTTTACGTTATACGTATATAGATGACCCGCATTGGACCAGCTTTCAGTCCAATCATTAAATCATAAACTTTCTCTCCACAGTATACAGCTCTCAGACCCGCACTGAGCCTACTTTCAGTCCAGTCATTCATCCATAAGCTTTCTCTCCACAGTATACAGCTCTTAAACCCGCACTGATCCCGCTTTCAGTCCAATCATTAATCCATGATCTTTCTCTCCACAGTACCCCGCACTGATCCCGCTTTGATGCCTCCCTCCATTCCTGAAAACAATGAGGATGTTCACTGTGACACGTTCACAATAGCAGACATTACACCAAAGATGGGCACTGACTGTGTGGTTCAACATCTTACATCTCCATCAGTCTGGTAAGACCAATGTTTTATAATTTGTTCCGTGTATTGTGCTGACAGTGTGCAGTCCCAGCTGTTTCCGATATTAAGAATATCGATATTGATTCCAAAGTATCAGAAAGATGATGGGTGGCACAGTGGTTAGCACCGCAGCCTCACAGCTCCAGCGATCCGGGTTCAATTCTGGGTACTGCCTGTGTGGAGTTTGCAAGTTCTCCCTGTGTCTGGGTTTTCGCTGGGTTTCCTCCCATCACCAAAAGATTTGCAGTTGATTGGTAAATTGGTCATTATAAATTGCCCCTAGTAGACGTTGGTGGTAGGGAAATGTAGGAACAGGTGGGGATCTTGTACGAATATGGGATTAGTGTAGGACTAGTAAAAATGGGTGGTTGATGGTCGGCAGAGACTCGGTGGGCCGAAGGGCCTGTTTCAGTGCTGTATCTCTTAAAAAAAAGAGAACATTTTCTGTACTTACTAAAGAAATAGGAGGCTTATTGAAGCAGAAATATTCTGAGGAGATCATATACTGTATTTGATGTATTTGTTTGGTGGTTAACATTGCTGTAAACCTCTCAAGTCGTTTTTGTTGCGGTTTCAGGTAAAAGTCAGCCTCAAATCCAGTGTATGATGTCTGGAGGTGGATCACAGACTGATGTGTTATTCTGTGTTAAATCTGAAGGAACGGCATGAACTTTCCCAACAGTGTGAACGTGATAATTGTGCTTTGTTTTACGATATAAACATCACTTTATTTTTATCAACCATCATTTTACATTGTGTTGAAATAACTAGATTTGGCTTTTCTCTATATTTTGTCTGAAGGTGCGTGTTTTCTGTTTAATTAAAATACCAAACACAATTGATTTCGGATCATTTCTCTGTCTGTACAAATACTGAGATATATTACTCCGCATGTAATTACCAACACTGTTACAGAGATTAAAACCGGTGCTTATTAATGAAGAGTTTATGCAAAGTTCGTTTTGTAACCGATTCACTTTTCCATTTCCCGTTAAAAAAGGTTTAGAACACGTCAGGTGACAAATAAATGGTCTGTCTCTTTAATCTGCATTTATTGTAACTTCTTCCTCCACCACCACATACTCGATATGGACAAATTACTGCAGTTTCTAATGTAAGTGTTGATGTACAATGGGAATAACCTTCAAAAATAATTAAAATGATTTATTCAATGTTGCAGTTGGAATTTGTGCCTTTGTCAATATTAACGACTGTATTGTGGTTCAAGGACTAAATATACACCAATTTCGAGATACAATATAATGTTTTCCTGCGCTACACGATCCCGGAGTATGGTGGGAGAGCAGGAAAAACTGGTCAGAAATTCATGCGTTTTTGCCGTCAATTTTAAACATTTCAGTTAGTCATCAGCAGAGCGCAATTGTTACTCTGTCGGGAGAGCAGCTACACCATGCATTACTCTCCAGAAAATTGTGATTTTTGTGATTCGTCGGCTTACTGAAATACCCGTATCCACCAGCAGACGGCGAACATCATTTGAATTGAAAACGAATTATGCTGGAAACACTTAACAGCTGAGATATCATCTGTGGCGAGAGACACGGGACTGGCTTTCAACATTATTGCGATTTCGTCAGAAATATATATTAGTCGAGATTAATTACTTTTAGCAAATACAGAATCAGGGAAAAAGGATGGACTGGAGAGAGTAAAAGAGTGAAGGTTTGTGTTCAGATGGAGGCAAGTGTTATGAAATGAATTCCGCCCCCTTTACTCTCTCTTATCTATCTCCCTGTGATGTGCAGCACTTTATTTTCTCAACCCTCACATTGTCATTAAACCTGCTGACAATGGAATCGCTGTTGTTGTTTGTTGTAAAGACCTCTACCTTGGGGAGCCTAAGCACGAACTCTCTGACATATCATTCCACTTCCCCCAGACCATGAGTCCATCACTGAACATCATGTCATCCTTTCCCATATTATCTTTGAACTCATTTCCTCTTGAGATCTTCACCCCGTGCCTGTGAACGCGCACAGCCCCTTCTAAATCCTCCAAACATCCACAAACAAGGCTACATCGTCAGACTCAACATTTCAATCTGTTCCTTTCCGATGGGTCTTAACTCTTTCTATTGCACTCTCTCCCCTTGTCTTCTTCTGTCGCCATCCACGATTTTAGCTACTCTGGTTTCCTGGCCATAAATGTTTCCTTTTCACCATGGACATCCAGTCCAACACTGCAAACAAGATATGTAGATTCCTTCAACTACATCCCTCCCCAGGCCGTCCAACCACTCTGCATTTACATCTCTCACCAAGATGTTCATTCCCTTTAAACTTCTCTTTCCCTCTCCAGAGCATGTAATTCTCTTAAAACTCTATCTGTCACCAGGACGATCAATCCCTTTAAAACTCAATCCATTCAGGAAATTCGGATCCCTACATGTCCATCCCTCATCAGGACGGCCATACCCTCAATATGTCCATCTCTTACCAGGATGTTCAAACCATCTGCAACTAAGCCCATTCAAAATATTCAGGTCTGTACTTTTCCATCCCACACCGGGATGTCCAGTCGCTTTACAGTCCATCTTTCACCAGGATGTATCTTCCACCTACACCTGTATCTCTGAATAGGACGTGCAGCCTTTCTGCATCGCTATCCCTCGCCTCGCCATCCAGTTGTTTGACACCTTTACGTCCCACCAGCACACGACATCTTGTTTGGTAACATTGATGACTATTTCCTTGTAGTTTCCTGAGCTCATTCTCAGCTGAAAGGAATTAACTTTGCTTCTAGCTGCCAGCCCTACTTTACGACCCATCCCCAATTCGATTCCTCGAAATCCTATTTCTAAAACTGAGGATCGGCAGGTAGCTCACAATGTCTATCTGTAGCCACCAACCCAGAGACCTAGCTCGATTATGCACCCCTACCTCCCCCATCCTGCTTCGTGTCAGGTCTCTATTGCCTTCTCCAGGTATCTACATCTCTGTTACAGCAGTTCCAATGATGCCACCTTCCACATCATCATTTCCGAATTGGCTTCTGTCTTTGATCGGCTGAAGAGTTCCCTTCTTCAGGCACGTAACCTGCAATTCCGCCCTCATCCCTTCTCGTCACCACCAGAGCCATGATCCAGTTTGCCTTGTCCTCACTTGCCACAGCAACACCTACATATTCAACATTTTTCTGCAATTTCAGCCGCCAGCGCCATGTGACGACTAAAGGCATCATTCCCTCCCTTCCCCATTCAACAATCCAAAGGCACTATTCCCTCTGTCAAGCTCTTGGTTAGTCCTCTGTCAATCCCAGAATCACTCCTCTTGCAACAAAAAACATCTCATGCAATGGTTGAATGATGCAACACCTGTTCTTTCCCCTCTTCCCTTTTCACAGAGAGCATCCCAAACATTCTTTCTGGATGAAACAAGCATCTAATTGTACCTACTTCGAACTGAATACATGGTATTTGTTACTCACAATGTAGTCTATTCTGTTGAGAACAAACGGCGATTTGATGAGGCTTCAATGAACACGTCAACTTTATATTAGCACTTTTCAGCCCTAAAATTGCTCCTGTATTTTTTAATAGCGGGTATTTGTAATGGACGAGCAAGTTGAATTGGAGGAAGTATGGGTTCGTGCTCGGTGTCCGGATCCCCTATTGACTCACGGCAGTAGCAGTTACCCTGGACTCAACCTTCCTCTTTCCTATCATGTTGGCAGATATGTGGTCCTCTTTGACAATTATTTCATATTTCCCTCCCACTGCCATGTATCAGCAGCCAGACCTGGAGCCCACACTGAGAGATGGCTCTGTCGTGCCAGTCACTGCACTGTCATTGTGCAGCAGAATTGGAGACCACACCGAAAGCTGACCACGTGGTGCCTGGCATTGCACGGTGAAGCAGCGAGTAACATGTGAAGTCTGAGAACAAGTGATTAAATATTGGTTGCATTGAAATGCTACTCAAACCCCTTCCTCCCACCCCTGCACCAAGTGACCCACGAAGATGATTCTTCCCCTACATTTAGGTCAAATCTCCACTGCACCTGGACAGAGAAAATCCCTGCATGAGGCATTCCCACGCCCACACACTGTGAGGGCCCGAAGTTATTACTAAAACATTTTGCACAAATTGACATGGATAAAAGTTTGACTAATATTACGTTAATAAATTGCACTCACATTAATATTCATTCATGTCCCACGTAATAGTGTTCCCTTGAAGGCTGGTATTCTCTAATTATGGAGCTGCCCCTTTTAATTCAGCGTGGTGGACGCGTGCAGCTGTCGTAAAAATGGTACTGCAGATATTTACAACCAGCATTTTCGGCGGTGCGACCGAGAATGGGACTGGATTCAGGTTGGTGCATCTGGACTGCATTGCTGGTGCCTGCATGGGCATGGGACGAGGGTCTGTCAAGGGCACAGATGTACTTCCTTCTTGAAAGAGGACACTACCTGCAGCTGCCGTAGCGCCAGTCTGATCCCATGGGACTGTGCATTATCTCTCACTGATCTGCATGAGAGAAAACTAAAGGACACCACTGATCCGACCAAAGCTCCTCTCCATTCGAACCACTAAATCTGTCAACGCTGCTTCACGACTTTTCGAGGCTGGAAGTCACTGTAGAAAACAAAGCCCCAATAGCAGCAGGTTGGGTTTCAATCAAAGCTGGCCTTGGTGGCTACCAGGGCTCTTGCATAGTAAGCTTCCGTAGAGGACAACACATTCTTCATAAGAGAATACAGGCAACTCGTTCCATGAACAGGAACGTCCGGGTGCCAGTCATAGACTAATGGCTCCTCCGTAGTCTCATCCATGATGTTGAAAGTCTTTGACAGGTTACCCACGCAACCGTTCTCTGCTGGTACTATTCCAATTTCCTTTGCGTGAACACCCAGGCATTGAATTGGTATTCCCCACACTCTTCAGCAATGTTTGGGTCAGGGCGCACTCGCCTGCCTCCTCTGTCCTCTACTGTGCCTTTCACCACTACCCGTGCTGCTCACTTGCAATGTTAACTTCACCCTGCACAGACTGTGCTATCTCACCATCATTCCCATGCATTGTGCTAAATGCTGAACTGGTGCGTGTTGAAGTCAGAGGGGTGACTGTTCAGATTGGTATTGCTAGCTTGGTTCTCCTGCTTCTGAAGGGCCGAGTCGTGCAAAAGAATCTGTCAGCAAAGACAGTAAAAGCGAAATATGAGTACTGGGCAGGCTAAGCAACCTCATATCTGTGAGAGTGGAGAGGCACCTACAATTTGCCGCAGCTCCCTTAAAGAGATGCATATCGAAGACAAGAAGAAAAGAAGAGAACCTTTCGCAAAACAAATCAATGTCGATGGTTATGTATTTTGCTGCGATGTGTCCGCTTCAGAGACCTGTTAAGTTAGTGAGTCACGCAGCATTTTCTGAATAGTTTAGATGTGTGGTCGGGGTCAGTTTATTTTAACTTGTTCAGTTTGTCCACAGGAGGTCAATTTATGAAAATACTGTCCGTTTATGGTTAGTGGCCAGTTGATGTTCAATGTGCCATTCTGTAGATGCCGTGCACATTTATTTTCTTGACCATGAAACAGTTATGAAATACTGGATAAACACATATTGCATCAGTTGGAGCCATTGGTGCAGTTTATGGAAGTGGATCTACCAGTGGTGGTAAGCATTATGATATTAAACATACTGTCAAGAAAACCTGCTCTAAAAAGGGGATTTTTTTTTAAATTCATGGATTGGCAACCGACTTTAAACGTTTAATTATTAAGTATAATAAACTCACCTCTTCCTTGTTTAAACTCAAGAAAACTTGTCCAATTGGTTCTTTTACGATCACAACAAAGGATAAAGGTAAAACACTCACTGGAGTGTTAAGTACATCCAGTGTTTAGAAAGGAATAAACCCTGCTGCGGTCAAATGAGAAGAAGGACAATTGGGGTGTAGTGTGACCCCTCGTCACCTGATCGCAACAATAAGCAATGCACTATTCTGTATTCCAAAGAGTCGAGGATAATACTGTGAAAATGTAGCCAGTGCACTCCTTTGTCTTCCCCACCAGAGGTGTAAGCTGGTATTCACCAAATGAGGTAGACTTTACTATATCATTTTAGTCTTTGCACTCATCATTACTATATAAATATAATACTGCACTGTCATACCTACAAAAGAATGGAGGTATTACTGTATCAATGCAACAATTGTACTGTGCAGTATTCACCAGCAGAGGGAGGCAATACTGTTTAAATGCAAGCATGACACCATTCAGAATCCACAGGCAGATATGGACAGTATTATACCAATATAACTATTGCGCTGTGCAGTTTTCACAAGTGGAACAGTCAATCAAATTATATTCTGGGCTTTGGGAAGTTTCAATTCATGTCTGCGCAATATCTGGGCAAGTACACGGTTTGACATATAACGTGTTCAGAAGAAAGCATGTTGCTGACCTTGTTTGTTTAGTGACTGTGATTCATGACACTTTCCAAGGGACCTATTTGTGCCACTGCAAGGTTTCTCTTTGATGTCAATAAGATTCTCCTTGCAATGTTACTCTACTATTGCGTCAATGACTGACAGTCACCTGTAGCTTTACAAAGAGGGAGAGAATGGATCAACATCTGAAAACAATAGCCTGGAAGCGTATGATCTGGGAGTTTCAATGTGTATATTCAAATTGCCATATAGTATATATAAAAATTATGATACATATGGCAGTTCAGAGTGTCCACAGGTTGTGCTATCTCTGCTCGTTAGTTCCTGGTGAGCCTCCATCTCCAACTATTAATTCAGTAAACTACTGTCTTTTTGTTTCATTAACCACCTCATTACTGCTGCCTGTTCCTTGTAAGGATCAATGACTCTGATGGTCTCTGGACTGGCCTGTGGTTTCGCAGAGTTTAGTAAGACATATGAGGAAAAGACTGAGGACCGAGTCAGCAAACTCTTGAATATAATGGAGTCTTCTTTACTCTGTTTTCTTTCACTTTCTCTTTCAGTGCCATCTGCTGGCTCGTGTGTGCATGGTAGCCTCAAATGAACAATATGTCCAGTACAATTGTCAAAACACTACAATATCCAGTTAGTAACTGTATGAAGCATGCTTTACTGTATTTGTTTTATCATTTAACAACGTATATTCGCGGCTCTTGGCGGTAATTGCATCTCGCCATTTGAACAATTACATGACATCCCTGGATTGGGAGTTGTGTGTACAGGGGATCCCTCGGGTGCGAGAATTTATTTGCAAGAGAATACTGGGAGTGAGACTATGTACTAGTTTTTACAGAATCGTAGGGCATTCTCAGCATTTAGAAATAGACCTCTGGATTTATGTTATCGACAGACAGTTCTGGGATTGCTGAGCAATGAATACAATTTGTCCATTGAAGTGACAGCATTTGAAAAGAATCTCTGGGAGTCTGGTACTATCTTCTGTGTCCATAAGATTTTCGTTACAGGAGACCTTGCAACTGTCAGTATTTATTGTGTCCCGTTAATGTTATCTATTGACAGAGATACTCGGAAATTACCGTGTTGACAAGGAGATCCTCGAATTTCAACGTTTATATAGGATCTTGCATGTGTGGCATAAGTTACATCCGAATATCAGTGCTAACTGGATGTTCCTTGGTTACTTGCACCATTTTCAGAATGTTAATCGCTAATCAGGGCGGCACAGTGGTGCAGTGGTTTGCACCGCAGCCTCACAGCTCCAGTGACCCGGGTTTAGGAATGGGTACTGCCTGTGCGGAGTTTGTAATTTCTCCCTGTGACCGTGTGGGTTTCTGCCGGATGTTCCGGTTTCCTCCCACAGCAAAAGACCTGCAGGTTGTTCGGTAAATTGACCAATATAAATTGCCCCGAGTTTAGGTAGGGAATGTGGGATTAATTTAGGATTAGCATAAATGGGTGGTTTTTGATCGGCACAGAATGGGTGGGCCGAAGGGCCTGTTTCAGTGCTGTATCTCTCAATGAATAAAGTACCAATATTTATGATTTACAGGATTGGCCGGCTTCTCACAGATACAAGGGACCCATACCAAACATCTTAAACCTCCATCATTATGTACGAGTCAGTCAAGTTGCTGTGGCAACCAGTTGCTGTCAACACCCATATCTCATACTTACTGTATTGTAAGTCTGTTTGATACCTGCAAAACATAACTCAGGGGGACAAACCTATCAGGTTCCGACAGCACCCGATATCCCTGCAGAAACCAGTGAGTGGATGGCAAAGTTATCAGAGTTATTAGCCTGGTTCCAATACAGTTTGTGAATTCTTTGGTTAAATGTCCATTTCAGGAGAGTTGCTGTTTTACATCCGGGGGATGAATTCATTTCGAGGTTTTCTACTTGTGGTAACTTTACAGTGAAACCTCAGCTGTGCTAATTCATTGATCAGCATTAGATCTTCAGGCTATTTTAATTCTCCAGATCTACTTTTACTCCCGGATATATCAGGCTGAGATTCATTTTTATTTATTGAGTTACAGTGGGCAGTTTATTGAAACAACCATCTACCTTCAGCTCCCATCGTTGCATTGAATCATAGTGAGTTAACAAATGACATTATTCGCGGCTACATTCCTGATGATTGGATCACAACGAGTTAACCGTTTACAGTAACACAGCCTCACTCGCCTGACTAGATTATTAACAGTCTTACTGTTTCATTAATCTATATATGCAGGTAGAGACAACAGCCTGAACATTTCACGAGTTCATCTATTTTACTTTAAAACCACAGGGAGAATTGATGCTCCTGCTTTAACTAACTTTGCTGATTGATTTGAACTTAGTCATTTATCGTGACCTGTTGATTTTGGGTTTTACATTTTGGAAAGTGTTCACCGATTACCGTATCTTTGTACTGTGAGTCAGTCTTTGTAATAAGAGATCAGTTTATTTGCAGTCACTAAGCTGTCACATTCTTCCCCCGATACTTTGTCCTTATGGATTTTATGTAGCTAAGTTCAAAGTCCGAGGTGAAATGTCCTACAGCAGTCTGTTGATGTCACTGAAATCATCACATTGTCAGGCGCTTCCTTTCATTTGAGCAGAACAGCAAAACACACAGTGACTGTTCTGAGGTCCTGCAGACTGTGAGCTGCTTTTCATATATTTCGGTAATGGAAATTCTTTGTTGATTCCAAGTGATCACCTTTTATAAAACACATTCTGTAATGCTTACAAGGAACACATCACATCCCTCCCTGCACAGTTCAACGATGGTGACTGTTTGGAACTTCTGATTACCAGTCAGTGTGTCTTTGTGTTCTGATTCTCCAGACAGTCTCACTGAGTGATCACATTTCCTCAATGATTTGGCAAGTTACCCTCGAAAGCTACACAGTCCTTATATGGAGTATGATTGTGCGGCATTTCTGAGAGGTACGATTCAGAAACACATTGCCGCTCTAAAGTGGGCTTATACAGCAAAATTGGGCAAGAAAAACAGCGATGTGGTCATGGCAATCGAGGTGGCTGCCCTCGACATCAAGGCAGCAAGTTACAAAATGTATTTCTAATGAGATCACTTTCCTCATCCCCTCATGGCCCCTTTTTGCCAGCCTCTCCAAAGTCATGTTTCTATTGCATGTATTTCTTTCTCTTTCCATTCAATTGCAACCTCACTTCTTCTATAACATTCTCTGACATTTCCTTCTGTAAAAAGGCAAAATCCTGCGGAAGCGGGGAAGCTGAGAAATTAACAGCAAGTGCTGAAACTGCCTTGTAGGCAAGGTAGCATTTTTAGAAAGAGGAACAGAGTTAAAATTCCCGGCTGAAGAATTTTCGCCAGAACGATAAAGTGTCCTGTTGCACCAGTATTTAAGTAAGAACAGAGGGTGGGAAAAGGGGAACAGAGGAAAGGAATAAAAGAACTGAAGAGAATAACTGTGATAGGGTGGAAGGCATGAATGATTGAATGGACAGCGGAATCATTCCTAACCCCCGCTGTCAAAAACAAATAGAGGAGTAGTTATCACGTGCGCTTTTGAAGTTGCTGCTGATTCCGGAAGATTGAGACCGTGGAGCAGGCCCTGGGCAGAGAGGTCAGCATGGGAATGGGGCAGGGAATTATAATGACAAGTGACTGGAAGCTAAGCATCACGTTTGCAGTCTTATTGGAAGAGCTCAGCAAAACTGAACATGTGTTTGGTTTCCTCAGTGTAAAGGACAATGATCGTGAATACAACATTTTATTATTTAGAGATACAGCACTGAAAAAAGCCCTCCGGCCCACCGAGTCTGTGCCAACCAACAACCACCCATTTATACTAATCCGACATTAACCCCACATTCCCAACCATTCTCCGACCACCTACCTACACTCGGAGCAATTTACAATGGCCAATTTACCTATCAACCTGCAAGTCTTTGACTGTGGGAGGAAACCAGAGAACCTGGCGGAACCCCACGCAGTCACACTGAGAACTTGCAACCTCCACAAAGGCAGTAGCCAGAACTAAACCCGGGTCGCGGGAGCTGTGAGGCTGCGGTGCCAACCACTGCACCACTGTGCAAGTACAAGTAAATCACTGTTTCACCTGGAAAGAGTGCTTGCAGCCCTGACGGTTGAAAGAGAGGACGTGAAAGGGCAGGTGATTCATCTCCAGTATTTGCATGGGAAGGTGCCATTAGAAGGGGATTGGGTGTTTTTACTGATGGAAGAGTGAGTCAAGATGTGCATTCAGAATGCTGAAAATTCCACCCAGCAAATTATTCCCCCGTCACAATTTTCCCCCTGCAAATTTATCCCCCCCCCATAAATGTCTTCCCTCCCCCGCAAATTATTTCTACCCCCCGCAAATGTCCTCCTCTCCCAACTCAATGTTTAAAAAAGGCAACATTTCCCCCCCTGGTAAATGCCTGCACTGCGAATCCCCCCCCAGGCCTTGAATAGACGCCCCCATCTAATTACCCCTCGTCTACACCCCTATCTGATATCTCTCCTGTGAACAGACTCCCATCTAAATACCCCCAGGAACAGACTCACATCTAAATACCCGTCCTGTGAACAGATCATCCATCTAAATATACTCAGGAACAGACGTCTATCTAAATACCCCCAGGAAAAGACTCACATCTAAATACCCTTCCTGTGAACAGTTCCCCCATCTAATTACCCCCTGAACAGACTCCAACCTAAGTACCCCCAGGAACAGACTCCCATCTAAATACCCCTCCTGTGAACAGACTCCCATCTAAATACCCCTCCTGGGAATAGACTCCGATCTAAGCACTCCCAGGAACAAGCTCCCATCTAAATAACCCCAGGAACAAACTCCCATCAATAAACCCCTGTGAACAGACTCCCATCTAATGCTCCTCCTGTGAACAGGCCCCCCCCCCATGTAATTAATCCCTACCCTCCCCGTCAAAATTCCCACACCTAAACACCCCATGAACAGACTGGAGAATATGCACTCCCTCTCCCATTTTAAACCTGGAGTATCCTCCCCCTCCAGTTTTAAACCTGGAGAATCCTTCCCCTTGCATTTTTAGCATAACTAATTCCCTGTGTAAATATTGCCCTCTATTTCTTCCCACTGCTCCCACTGTAAATGCCCCCTTTCTAAATACCCTCCCTGTCATCGAAATGTCCCACTCTACTAATTCCCATCATGTACCATCTCCCCCGTGAGCATCCCCACCCCTCGCCCCCCATGTAACTTCCATCCCAGTCAACAGTCCGCCCCCGTTCACCCCACCCCCCCCAACCCCATCCCGTGTAATTGCAACCTCCATCACTTTCCTGGGTGTGGCTCTGTCTCCCGACAATTGATAATTCTCTTTAATTCCTGGTCTGGGTAAGCCACTGGAATTCCATCAACTGGCTCCCAGACCCCCGGCAACTTTAAGTCATGTACGGCCAACGGCAGGGCCGGGCATAGAGCAATGACCAACACCCAGAGGCTAACGGCATTCTGAGCCTTTAACGCACAGGAACATCCCAGCCCAGACACATCCCCGTCTGCAAAAAGGCGTTTCACCTGTTCTCCCGTCAGCTTCAGGGAATGAAGCAGAGGAGGACACACACAGACACACACATTGACTGAAACAAGGACAGGAGGAGGCCATTGAGCCCTTTGAGCATGTTCCACCCATGTTAGATCATGGCTGATCAGTCCCTTCCCTCCTTGAGCCACAAGAAGACAGGTAGAGACAGTCCCGGAGCAGGTACACAGAGAGACAAAGAAACTCTGGCTGGACTCGGACTTGGTGCCAATAGTGCAAACCAGGATGGAGGGAAGGAGGGTGTTTGTGAATCGGCTGTCCGTTCAGCATCTCTCCCCTGTTTTTACCTCAATGGGAGCTAAACTAATGGAAAGCAGGATCCCTGTTCACAATCACCCTGTACAACACCAAGGCAGCAAGTTCAAATCCACCACCGAGAAAGGTAAATGGAAAGGGAGATGGAGAATGAGATGCAGGTAGTCAGAAACCAGTGAGAGAGAAACTGAGAACAGAGGAAACAGAGTTACCTTGACAGCTGGAGGTGCAGAGAGTGAACACAGCAACGGTATAGATATTGAGAGACGCAGAGATGGAAAGAAGTGGAGGGGCAGAGATACAATGTAAGATGTGTTAACATAATAACGAGTGGTGCCCCGGGGCAGTGGGGGTGGAAATGCAGGGATAATCTTTCAGGAAAGGAGGAGCAAAGATGGAAAGAGTCAGGTATTTGGAAGTGACTGAGTGAAGAAATGGACTGAGAGAGAGACAGATAACGATGCAGAGAGTGGCAGAAAGAGAATGAAAATGAAAACTTGTGAGACTCTAGAGAGGGCCAGAGATGGAAAGTATGTGGAGAGATACAGAGAAAGTGATTTAAAGATGTGAAGAAACAGAGCTAAGGACATGGAGGAAGGTGCAGGGAACAGGTTGCAGCAAGAGATAGAGAGGGAAATCTACGGGATTACATTGACTGTTCTGGAGCAGCGCTTCCCAAACTATTTGCTTCGGAGCGCCCTCCAGCCCATCCCTTGTGGTAAAATAAAATCGCAAACCCCTGAAAAACACAAAACCAAAATACTACGGATGCTGGAATTCTGAAAAAAAAACAACGTGCTGGAAATACTGAGCATTTCCAGCACTTGATATTTTTTTCTATCAGCCCTGCAAACACACAGTCTTCTTTTCTATATCTGGAAATGAATTTGACAATGACACATATATATGTATTATTACTTACCTCTCTGGTTAAAGTACTTGTCTGACGATTCCACGTGGCCAGAAGATTTCCCCTCCGCATCATCAAAACTGCAGTTTCCAAAAAGATTCTTCTTGGGAATAAGAGAAATAAAATTGATTCAAAGAAAGCAAAGCATTTTTGAACAGAAATAAAACACAGCAAGAGCACAGGACTCTTTCCCTCACTCACTAACACAAAACAATCTCTCAGTGACACCCCATCTTACAAACACATCCCCTGACACAGAGCTGAAGAATAGGAATTGTGCATGTGTTTACCCTGTCATTTCCTGTTGTCTCTCTCCCTCTCTCTCTCGCTCTCCCTCTATTTCGCTGTGTGTCGCTGTCCATCTGTTTCTGCCTCTCCTCTACCCCTGCTCTCCCCCTCTGATTCTCTACATGCTTCCCTCACTCCCCTGCGCCTCTCTCCATCTTGTTAATCACATTCAGAAAGACAGATGGAGAGACAGGGAAAGAGACAGGGAAATCTACTCTCAGAACCTCACTCTCAATTCAAATGACTGCTGCACATTTCATTTAACGCTCAAATTCATGGCACTGCCCAAATCACCAGCATTATTCGGGAATTATACCGGCTTCACGCTCAGGACTTTACTCCCAGGCCTTCTGGAGAACTTTACACACAATGAACTCACTTCTAAAATTCAGTCACTGTTAAAAGGCAGGGAATTCTGCAGGCAAGCTGTGCACTCTAATGTCCCAGCAATGGTGACGCAGCAGTATTCAGTTTAGCAAGGTTTTGATTGTGGATTCCTTATCTCTCACTCTCTCTCTCTCTCAATCTCTCTCTGTTCCTCCATCTTTCTCTGCCTTCCCTCCCTCACCCACACCCCAGCTGCCTCTCTCTCTCTGTCTCTCTCCATCTTTCTCTGCCTTCCCTTCCTCACCCACACTTCGCCTGTCTCTGCGTTTAACCTGCCACCCACAGCTATTTCTCACTCTCCCTCTTTTTCTCTCCATCTGTTGCAATGTAGGAATTGATGTAGGGAATGTATGCACAGCAGGATCCCACAATGTAATTATAGCGAGATATCCCATCACAGTTCTCAGAAAATGCTGAACTCCACCTTTAAACTTGGAACAAGTCTTTATACAGCTTCACGTTCAGCTCTTGTAATTATTGGCCCTCGGGAGCAGTTGACACTCAATGAATTATTTCTTTAAAGTGGCCATCACTGTTGCAATGTAGGAAACCAGCAGACAATCTTTGCACAGCAAGATCCCACAGGCAGCAATATGATCAGATGCAGATAATCTGTTTTTCGTGATGTACGTTTCGAGATCCCAGAGGGAGGAACATTCCTGCAGTTTGAAAATCTCAAACACCCTTCTCCCTGTCTTTTTTCCCTGCTCTGCCACCCGCCCCCCCTCCCCCACACCCCCGCACTCCATCCACATTTGTTTCTTCTTCGCTCGATCTGGGATTTAATCTGGATTGAACTGTCCTGAGAAGTATTTCTATCGCCATTTAAAATAACCATACCTCACATTGTGGCACCTATTGATTCATGGTTAAAATAGAAAAAGTGCGGGGGAGAGAAAAGCAGAGGAAGATGGAGAGAAAACACAGAGTAACCCACACTCAGAACCTCAGGAACTGAATTTTAAAGTGTCCTCATTGGTGTCATGTATGTAATGCTGCAGGGCGCCTGAAGCACAGCAAGACTCCACAAGCAGCAATGTGAAAATAGCCAGATTTCAGTCCCCAGAAAGGGCAAAACTCCCTCTTTAAACTGGGAACAAGCTGTTGATTTTGTCTCACCATTTCAAATAACGACATTGCTGTGTGTGTTTTTTTATTAATTTATTAAAGGTTTAAATGGAGAAAAGGAGTGTGAAACCGAGACAGAGAAGAGAAAGCATGGGCAAGATAGAGACAAAGGAAAATAATGCGGAGATGGAGGGATGCGAACCTCAGAACTACTGTAAAATGAATTAAAATGGGCACCAACAAACCTCACAGACAGCACAGGAAAGAGCAAGTGGCAAATGGGAATTCCTCCTGGGGCTGTTCCTTCAACCCCAGGCTTTCAACCTATCTAAAACTCCAGGGCCCCAATTGAGCAGGAACTGGTTAACCCAGGGCCCCAGAGAGGAAATTAAACCTCGGTCTAATAAACAGACACAATTCACTTGGTCCCATTGAGTGCAGCCTGTGGACAAGGCCTCAGTCTGTCCCCTCTGGAGGAAGTTCCTGTCCAATGATTTCTCGTCGCAAACTTACCCGATCTTCATGATGCAGTTTTCAGAATGAAAATTCCTTAGAGCAAAAGGGACAGAGAGCAAATTGATTAAAAGTCATTGTAAAACAACATCGCACAACAAGAGCCCATGAATTACCCTCGGTGACACAGAGACTCTCTCAGCTACACCCAAACACTGAAAAGCGGGATTAGACTGGATAGATCCAGCACAAGGATGATGAGTCGAATGGCCTCCTTCTATTCTGCGAATATTTGCACTTTCCTTTGTTTCCAAACCATTTTCTTGAAGCCAGATAGTACCCCTTGAAAATTGCGGAGAGAAGACAGTTCTCGAAACCACGGGAATGAGTGGGAGCTTATGTTGGCCAGCGTGTGCAGCAATCGAGCAAGCTCTGCGTTCATTTTTTTCTCTGATTGTTCCCCGATGCA
>NW_027141623.1:300000-414360 GCF_036365525.1 Heterodontus francisci | reverse complement strand
TTGTGTGTGTGTGTGTGTGTGTGTGTGTGTGTGTGTATGTTTGCTCCTCTGTCTCAATCTTGTTTATAACTGTGTTTTGACTGTATTTGAATATTGCTAATTGTCTGTGTAACTGAGAAAGGAAGCCTTGGGCTTTTGATGTGTTATTTTGTGTAAAAGCTCCTCAGTTTGTATTTTAATGCAATTTTTTCTCCTTCTTTCCCCTGAGGAATTATCATACTGGAAACTGCATCGTCAAGTTGAAAAAAGGTAAAGTCAGGGATGAGGAATCCTTCGACAGGAACTTCCTCCAAAGGGGACGGTCTGAGGCCTTTTCCACAGGCTGCACCCAAAGAGCCCACGTGAGTTGTGTCTGTTTATTGGCACGAGGTTTCATTTCCTCTCTGGGACCCTGGGTTAACTAGTTCCTGTCGGTTTGAGGCCCTCGAGTTTTATGCAGGTTGAAAGCCTGGGGTTAAAGGAGCAGCCCCAGGAGGGAGTCCCATTTTCCACTTGCTCCTTCCAGCCCTGTCTGTGAGGTCTGCTGGTGTTTTGGGTAATGCTGCGAAGACTACAGTTAAATAAGTTGCTCGGTGCCCTTTTTAATTCATTTTACTGTAGTTCTGAGGTTAGTTTTCCCTGTCTCCACATTTTTCCCGGTGTCTCTATATCAACCCATGCTTTCTCTGTCTCTGTTTCGCATTCGCCTTCTACAATGAAACCTTTGAATAAATCAATAAAAACATACCACACACAACAATGTAATTTGCCATTATTTGAAATGATGAGACAGAATCAGCTGCGTGTTCTCCCTTTCTGGGGACTGAAATCTGGCTATTATCACATTGCTGCTTGTGGGATCTTGCTGTGCAGCTAGTGCCCCGCAGCATTTCCTAAATGACACCAATTAGGACACATTAAAATTCAGCTTCCTGAGGGTCTGAGGATGGATTTCTCTGTGTTTTTACAAGAATTTTGCAATGATTACAAGAGCTGAACGTGAAGCTGTATCAAGGCTTGTCATCAGTTTAAAGATGGAGTTTAGCATTTTCTGAGGACTTTGATGGGATATCTGGCTAATAGCACATTATGGGATCCTGCTGTGCATACATTACCTGCATCAATTACTACATTACATCACAGAGGCAGGAACAGATGGAGAGAAAAAGAGGGAGCGAGAGACACAGCTGGAGGTGGAAGGTTAAACAGAGAGTGAGAGAGGGACAGGCGGAGTGTGGGCGAGGGAGGGAAGACAGAGAAAGATGGAGAAAGGCAGAGCAGAGAGAGAGAGAGAGAGAGAGAAATCCGCAAACTAAACCTTAGAAAACTGAATGTTGAAGTGTCACCATTGCTGGGATCTTGCTGTGCGCAGCTTGGCTGCAGAATTCCCTGCATTGTAACAGTGAGTCCATTTTAGAACTGAATTCATTGTGTGTCAAGCTCTCCTGAAGGCCTGGAATTAAAGTCTTGAGCTTGAAGCCATTATAATTCTGAAATTATGCTGGTGTTTTGGGCAGTGCAGTGAATTTGAAGTTGAAATGAAATGTGCAGCAGCCATTTGAATTTAGAGTGATGTTCTGAGAGTGGATTTCTCTGTCTCTCTCTCTCTCTATCTGTCTGGCTGAATGAGAGTAACAGGAGGTAGAGAGACGCAGGAGAATGAGGGAAACCTGGAGGGAATCAGAGGGGGAGAGGAGGGGTAGCGGGCTGTTATCACACTGCTGCTTGTGGAATCTTGCTGTGCACCAATGACCTGCAGCATTTCCAACATTGCAACATTGATGACCAATTTAAAAATTAATTCATTGAGTATCAAATGCTTCTGTGAGTTAGCAGTTACATGACTGAAATGTGAAGGCGTGCAAAGGCTTGTTCTCATTCCCGATTAATGCTGGTGGTTTTTGCTGTGGGCTGAATTTGAGAGTCAAATGAAACGTCTGGGAGCCATTTTAATTCAGATTTTCAGCGATGGGAATGTGGATTTCTCTTTGTTTCCTTTTCTGGGAGAGGGGATGGGGGTCACCAGTGTTTGTGTGTTTTTACAGTGAGGCAGAAACAGATGTAGAGAGACACACAGAGAAATGGATGAGGGAGACAGCAGGAAGTGAAAGCGTAAACACATCCACACTTCCCAGTCTCTGGCTCTGTGTTGGGCGATGCATTTGTAAGATGGGGAGTCACTTAGAGATTGGTTTATGCCAATAAGTGAGAGAAAGAGCCCTGGGATATTGCTGTGTTTTATTTCTGTTCAAAAATGCTTTGCTTTGTTTAAATCAATTTTATTTCTCTTATTCCCAAGGAGAATCTTTTGGGAAGCTGCAGCTGTGATCATGCAGATGGAGAATCTTTCGGCCACGTGGAATTCTCAGACAAGAGCTTTAACCAGAGAGGAAAATAATAATAAATATATATGTGTCATTGTCAAATTCATTTCTATTTGACCGCAATTATTGACAACGCGATCGGTAGGTCGCAACGCAAATACAGCATGTGCCACGAAAACGCCACAGCTTGCGACTGTAGCAGCTGCCAGGTCTAAAGATGACGCTGCTCAAAGAATCACAGAGATGAAACCTAACAAACACGTGGCAGAATACAATGGCCGGAGTGAGAGAGTGGAGCGAGCCGGGGAGATCAGCGCGGGGGCCGGGGAGAGCAGCGCGGGGGCCGGGGAGAGCAGCGCGGGGAGACCAGCGGTAGCGGTGCCGGGGAGCGGGGGAGGGGAGAAAGAGGGAGAGGGAGGGGCGAGAAAGAGGGAGAGAGGGGAGAAAGAGGGAGAGGGGGGAGAAAGAGGAAAAGAGGGAGGGGGGAGAAAGAGGGAGAGGGAGGGGGAGAAAGAGGGAGAGGGAGGGGGAGAAAGAGGGAGAGGGTGAGAAAGAGGGAGAGGGAGGGGGAGAAAGAGGGAGAGGGAGGGGGAAGAAAGAGGGAGAGGGAGGGGGGAGAAAGAGAGAGAGGGGGAGAAAGAGGGAGAGGGAGGGGGAGAAAGAGGGAGGGGGAGAAAGAGGGAGAGGGAGGGGTAAGGAAGTGGGGAGGGGGAGAAAGAGGGAGAGGGAGTGGGGAGAAAGAGAGAGAGGGGGAGAAAGAGGGAGAGGGAGGGGGAGAAAGAGGGAGGGGGAGAAAGAGGGAGAGGGAGGGGTAAGGAAGTGGGGAGGGGGAGAAAGAGGGAGAGGGAGGGGGAGAAAGAGGGAGAGAGGAGAAAGAGGGAGAGGGAGGGAAAGAGGGAGAGGGGGAGAAAGAGGGAGAGGGAGGGGGAGAAAGAGGGAGAGAGGAGAAAGAGGGAGAGGGAGGGGCAAGGAAGGGGAGGGGGAGAGCTGGGGGGAGAGGGAGGAAGGGGAGAGAGTGGGGGGGGCAGCGGAACGGAAGAGGAGTGCGTTTTTCTGTGCATGCGCCATAAACACAACAGTAAAAGACTTACTTCCCAGTCCCTGGACCCGGTGACACCAAGGTCTTCGCACGTTCGCTCCCCGCGGCTCTCTACGGCCTCTCGCTTCCGGCCCTCTCCATTCAGCCGTTCCCTCCAGCTGCGGATGCCCAATCCAGTTGCTTTCTCCACTACTCAGTTGCTTTCTCTACTTCTCCACAATACTTCAGGCATTGCAACTGTCTGGTCCCTGCATTTTGCATGCTTCCTCTCCCCACCCCTCCCCGCTCTCCCCACCCCACCATAGTTGAATATCTGAAGTGCAGTTGCAAAGTCGGGGAAATAGCATGCAAAACAAAACCTCAACAATTCTGGGTTTAATTTTTGAAAAGTTTTAGTAAGTTCATTAAGTATCCGAGGAACTGCTGTGCATGGATACATGAGTGTTGTGTCCAGCATTCCCGTTAGACAGACAGGCCGAGTCTCTGCTGTGCACAGCTAAAGAGATTGTTCCTGGAGAGCCTTGTGGTGAACAAACGCTTGGCTCTCCATTCCACTACAGTATTGTCCATGTGAAGAAGGCAAAGTCACCAGAGTCTGAGCTTAGTCTATTCTTGGTGAATGTTCCCACAAGCGCATCCCAATGTGCATTCCCAATTCATCCATAAATGCAATGTTCCTTTCCACATCGTGATGAGCTCCGCAGCATGATCCACTTGCCTTCGTTGCTTGAATGCTGACCTTAAGTCTCAAGGATTGTTTTCTCGACGGCATGTTTTACATGAAAAGAAATAAAGCAAATCAGAGTCAGAGCTTGCCTCCCTCCATCCACTGAAATTACTGTTGTGCACACCTTTTTAAGTTCTGCAGTGAAGGCACCAATTGAGAACGTCGCCAATGAAGCACTTATTACCCACCTCAGATGCAGGAATCAGCACATCCTTGCGTCCTCTCCCGCACTGCCTCCTTTGCTTGAATGCCGTCCTTAAGTCTCAAGGACTGTTTTTTCTCAAGGGCACGTTTTACATGAAAAGGAAGAAAGTAAATCAGAGTCAGAGCTTGCCTCCCTCCATGCACTGAAATTACTGTTGTGCACACCTTTTTAAGTTCTGCAGTGAAGGCAACAATTGAGAACGTCGCCAATGAAGCACTTATTACCCACCTCAGATGCAGGAATCAGCACATCCTTGCGTCCTCTCCCGCACTGCCTCCTTTGCTTGAATGCCGTCCTTAAGTGTCAAGGATTGTTTTCTCAAGGGCACGTTTTACATGAAAGGAAATAAGGAAAGAACATCAGTGTCAGAGCTTCCCTCCCTCCAATGGAATTACTGTTGAGCATGCTTTGTGTTCTGCGGTAAAGGCATGTACTGATAACACCGCCAATGAATCACTTAGTACCCACCTCAGCTGTAGGAGGCAGGATGATGTTACTGCCCCTATCTCGTGATGGTTCAATGCTGCTCTCAGGAAAAACATGAATGATGTGAGGGTGCTGGAAAAAGAAGCACATTTCTTTTGGGCTATGAACATAAAGCTGGCCATTTAGCCCAGCAGTTCCCTGCTAGTGGTTATGTTACTCGTGCGTCTTTCCATCCATTCCCATTTAATCCTGCCTACTAATATCACCAGTTGTGTTCACAGCAAGAGCATTCACATTTCTGCTACCACTGGACATGGTATGCTTGTTTCGTTTAGTGCTCAGTCTCTTCTTGCTGAATGTTCCCCAAGTGCTTGGCCCCTTCGGACGCCCTCTCTGCTTGACAGGCAGCAGCTGGCAATTGCGGAGTCTCACAAGGCTCACATGGTTGTTTCAACGTCGGATGGGGAAACAGGTGGCTGTGTGTCCATGAGCACTGCCCTGATGGGTGTAGGAGCAGGTAACTGTGTGTCCATGAGCACTGCCCTGATGGGTGTAGGAGCAGGTAACTGTGTGCCCAGGTGCACTGCTCTGATGGGTGTAGGAGCAGGTAACTGTGTGCCCATGTGCACTGCCCTGATGGGTGTAGGAGCAGGTAACTGTGTGCCCATGTGCACTGCTCTGATGGGTGTAGGAGCAGGTAACTGTGTGCCCATGTGCACTGCCCTGATGGGTGTAGGAGCAGGTAACTGTGTGCCCATGTGCACTGCTCTGATGGGTGTAGGAGCAGGTAACTATGTGCCCATGTGCACTGCTCTGAATGGTGTAGGAGCAGGTAACTGTGTGCCCATGTGCACTGCCCTGATGGGTGTAGGAGCAGGTGACTGTGTGCCCATGTGCACTGCTCTGAATGGTGTAGGAGCAGGTGACAGTGCCCATGTGCAGTGCCCTGATGGGTGTAGGAGCAGGTAACTGTGTGCCCATGTGCACTGCTCTGATGGGTGTAGGAGCAGGTAACTGTGTGCCCATGTGCACTGCTCTGATGGGTGTAGGAGCAGGTAACTGTGTGCCCATGTGCACTGCCCTGATGGGTGTAGGAGCAGGTGACTGTGTAACTGGGCAGCAAGGAGAGGGTGCCGCAGGTAGGGGAAGTGGAGATTTGAACAGGCAGGCATATGTATGGTCCATCAGATCATTAGGCCACGGGGTTGAGCCGCTCAGGATCCAGGGTTTGTGCCACGTGACTGATGTCCAGCGCGTGGCCACCTCCATCCGAAGGTGCTTCCGGGCAATTGTTGGGCATAGTAAATGGCTCCATCTCATCAGCCAGTCCTTGCTGCCAGCGGAGAGTCTGTTGCCGCAGCCAGTCCAGTCTCCTCATGAATGCTGCCGTTCCACTCTGCAGAACGGCCTGTTGTAGCTGGTACAATTGATCTGAAAGCAAGTGGTATTTTTCATTGTGCCTGAGGGGCCTTGGCTGTTCCTCTGAAATCACAATGACAGCAGCCATGCCTGTCGTCGTTGGTGTCTGAAATGCACGCCAGCGGCAATTGGGGGCGAGCCTGTCCAAAGGCAGACCCAGATGCCTCTGCACAACAACAGCATGTTTGCATGGCAACAAACTCTGAATGGAGAAGATGCAGCTGCAGGTAGCCAGGCCATCATGGCCATATGCAGTGTGTACTGTTTGGCGCCAGAAATCACAGTCACTGTGCCTTCATCCTGCTCCATGACATGTACTCGTTGAATGTGGCTATGATCCTGATGCATCAGCTTCATAGCATGACCGGTGAATCCCGTGGAAAATGATTGCAGATCTGCTGGCGCCTCTGCGATGCGCTTGAAAGAGGCTCCCTGCAGGAAAGAGTAATAGGCACGCTCCCGATCCAGGACACTATTGTGGAAGATCAGCGCTGAGATGCATTCCTTCATGGATGAGGAGGAGTGGAGCAGGTGCTTTATCTTGCCATTCTCTGACTCAATGCGATTGTTGGTGTTGTTCCCAAACGTTCGGACTTTACTGCGTGAACATGCTGCCCACATCTCCTTCTGTGGAATCCAGTTTGTAAGCAGGTAGTCCTGCCGGGGTGGGTAGAGGTGTCCAACCCTTTCTACACAACTAGTGAGCTTCTCCTCCAAAGGTGCATGAACCATTTCCTTGCAGATCATAAACAACTGATCCCTCAGTTCACCATTCAGTGGGTAGCTGCTGATCTTCCTCCTCATGCTCTACATCACATGGAACTGACAGAGGAGAACCGTTGCAGCTGGGAGATGCTTTCTGATCGCATTGATCTCATTGATGTCTTTATCCACAATGGCTGATCTCACGCGGCAGGCGCTGGATCCCATGAAATCAACAAAAACACCCACAATCTCGTCCAGCATCTGAGCCGTCGCATTCCTTACCATGGCATAGAACACAGCCCTGCCCCTACCAACATTGTCCTGCACCATCACTTGGTACAGAGGGTAGCCGCATTTGTTCACCTTGTACGTTCCATCCATGAACAGCAGTTCAGGAAAGGCCTG
Organism: Heterodontus francisci; assembly: GCF_036365525.1. Lineage (NCBI taxonomy): Eukaryota > Metazoa > Chordata > Chondrichthyes > Heterodontiformes > Heterodontidae > Heterodontus > Heterodontus francisci. The sequence goes on along the minus strand of NW_027141623.1, from coordinate 407,131 downwards.
CATGTGGGCCTTCATGGCTGGTGTCATGAAGGCAATATAGAGGATGCTGCTTCCCTGCAGGCCAACCCGCAGCATGGCCCCGTCCTGCTGAATCTTCTCCAGCGTATCACACAGCGCATCCATGCTGTCATCCCCTGTCTTGAGCCGGGATTTTACATTTCTAATGTCACTAAGGGTCACGGTCTTATTGAATGAACGCTCGATATAATCCTTCAGCTGTTTGTTCCCAGCCTGCAGCTTGACCAACTCTTCTACCTTCTGCCTTTCATCGTGGTTCAGTTGTCGTCTCCTTGCATAGAAGCGTAAAAATTCTGGATGCAAAACATGACCGGTATGCACAAGATGGTAGGAGCTGACACACAGTTTGTTCTTGCTCGGATTGAATTTCACACTGATGAAGACCTCACAGCCCAGGGCGAGATACCTGAAAAATAACAGACATTCAATGAGCACGCCCCACGTGCCTCGTGCCCTCACGAAAACGCCAGCCATCCCCAGGTGTGTTGCTGGCAGCAGTTAACATGTGCACCATGACAAGGTCCCAACATCTGGTGCGCACCTGTTTCGCAGTCCAGAGGAGGTTGCGCTGAGGTGGTCGCCCAGCCACTGGTCTATCCAGGAAATCACAACAAAGGCAGTCCGTAGACACGGGGGCGATATGCGCGTGGCTTTGTGGGCACAGGATCTCACTGACGAGATGTATTGATACTGCAAATCGAATCTTGGTTCAATGCACATCAAGGAGCAGCTTTACAGGACTGACAAGCTACACAAGTGTAAATGTAGTGACCGCAGCACCTACCTCTGATTCGGTCTCACTCCAGTGGAACGGATGCGTGGCTTCCCATAGTGTACACAGCACAGCCTCACTGAGGCATACTTAAAGCGGATGGGAATTTCGACTCGCCGTCTCTTGTTTTCCCTCTCAAGCGTATGGGTGCTCACTTTTTTAAATAGACTCCCCATTGCCTGTAAGCACAACAGTAAAGCGCATTTAAATAGCATTGTTAACATCGTGAAACATAACAAGGCACAACACAGGATGTGCCTGCAAACCATGCTACCTGTTGAAACATCTCAAGTTTACTGCTGAACACGTCATAACTCTCGAACTCCTGGGTTGTGAAGGTGGCAAGGAACTGCTCTGCGGAATCTACTGACGTTGCCATGACCGAAGTTTGAGGTTCAGGAAGGCTATTAAGGGACCACACGGGAAACATGAGATGAGATAAGAAATACAGAATGCACTCCATTAAAACGTTACAAAAACGAAAGTGCCTGCAGACACCAACTCACAACAGGGACTGGAGAGCATGCGGTGGCCCAGACAATGGAAATGTTTTCAGAGCAACTCACAACAGGGACTGGAGAACATGCGGTGGCCCAGACAATGGAAATGTTTTCAGAGCAACTCACAACAGGGACTGGAGAACATGCGGTGGCCCAGACAATGGAAATGTTTTCAGAGCAACTTACAACAGGGACTGGAGAGCATGCGGTGGCCCAGACAATGGAAATGTTTTCAGAGCAACTTACAACAGGGACTGGAGAGCATGCGGTGGCCCAGACAATGGAAATGTTTTCAGAGCAACTTACAACAGGGACTAGAGAACATGCGGTGGCCCAGACAATGGAAATGTTTTCAGAGCAACTTACAAAGGCAGAGCAACTTACCTTGGAACAATCTCTTGTGTCAAATAAAAATGAAGCAAGTCTCCAAAACGAATAAATAATTCAGATAAAATGCGAGAAAATGCCCGACGAAACCTCTCCACCTTCCACTTTCAAAAAGTCGCGCCGAAGCTTTGACGCATGCGCAGAGGCCAACCGGGCGCGTTGCCCGAGGAAGACGACGTAACGCGATGACGTCATCTGCGCACGCGCACAACGGTCCTGGCATGTCGCACCACAGCGCATGCGCAGGGATGAGGAGAATGTGTGCGCATGCGCGTGCCGAGTCGTCTGCGCATGCGCAAAGCAGTCCTGGCAAATCGTACCGCAGCGCATGCGCAGTGGGCATGAGACCGTCTGCGCATGTGCGCACCGCGGCGCATCCTGATGACGTATGCCAGAACGGAGCGTTGTCATGAATTACTTTGTTTATTCATATATAAGGAGCAAGAGGGTAACTAGAGAATGGATCGGCCCACTCAAGGACAAAGGAGGAAAGTTATGCGTAGAGTCCGAGAAAATGGGTGAGATTCTAAACGAGTACTTTGCATCAGTATTCACCAAGTAGAGGGACATGACGGATGTTGAGGTTAGGGACAGATGTTTGATTACTCCAGGTCAAGTCGGCATAAGGAGGGAGGAAGTGTTGGGTATCCTAAAAGGCTTTAAGGTGGACAAGTCCCCAGGTCCGGATGGGATCTATCCCAGGTTACTGAGGGAAGCGAGAGAGGAAATAGCTGGGGCCTTAACAGATACCTTTGCAGCATCCTGAAACACGGGTGAGGTCCCGGAGGACTGGAGGATTGCTAATGTTGTCCTCTTGTTTAAGAAGGGTAGCAGGGAAAATCCAGGTAATTATAGACCGGTGAGCCTAACTTCAGTGGTAGGGAAGGTGCTGGAGAAGATACTGAGGGATAGGATCTATTCCCATTTGGAAGAAAATGGGCTTATCAGTGATAGGCAACATGGTTTTGTGCAGGGAAGGTCATGTCTTACCAACTTAATAGAATTCTTTGAGGAAGTGACAAAGTTGATTGATGAGGGAAGGGCTGTAGATGTCATATACATGGACTTCAGTAATGCGTTTGATAAGGTTCCCCATGGTAGGCTGATGGAGAAAGTAAAGTCGCATGGGGTCCAGGGTGCACTACCTAGATGGATAAAGAACTGGCTGGGCAACAGGAGACAGAGAGTAGTAGTGGAAGGGAGTTTCTCAAAATGGAGATGTGTTCCACAGGGATCCGTGCTGGGACCACTGCAGTTTGTGATATACATAAATGATTTGGAGGAATGTATAGGTGGTCTGATTTGCAATTTTGCAGACGACACTAAGATTGGTTGAGTAGCAGATAGTGAAGGGGACTGTCAGAGAATACAGCAGAATATATATAGATTGGAGAGTTGGGCAGAGAAATGGCAGATGGATTTCAATCAGGGCAAATGCGAGGTGATGCATTTTGGAGGATCCAATTCAAGAGTGAACTATGCAGTAAATGGAAAAGTCCTGGGGAAAATTGATGTCCAGTGAGATTTGGGTGTTCAGGTCCAATGTTCCCTGAAGGTGGCAACGCAGGTCAATACAGGGCTCAAGAAGGCATACGGCATGCTTTCCTTCATTGGACGGGGTATTGAGTACAAGGGTTGGCAGATCATATTACAGTAGTATAGGACTTTGATTCATCCACATTTGGAATACTGCATGCAGTTCTGGTCGCCACATTACCAAAAGAATGTAGATGCTTTGGAGAGGGTGCAGAGGAGGTTCGCCAGGATGTTGCCTGGTATGGAGGACACTAGCTATGAAGAGCGGTTGAGTAGATTCGGATTATTTCCATTAGAAAGACGGAGGTTGAGGGGGGACCTGATTGAGGTGTACAAAATCATGAGAGGTATAGACAGGTTGGATAGCAAGAAGCTTTTTCCCAGAGTGGGGGATTCAATTACTAGGGTTCATGAGTTCAAAGTGAGAGGGGAAAAGTTTAGGGGGAATATGCGTGGAAAGTTCTTTACGCAGAGGGTGGTGGGTGCCTGGAACGCGTTGCCAGTGGAGGTGGCAGACGCGGGCACGATAGCGTCTTTTAAGATGTATCTAGACAGATACATGAATGGGCAGGAAGCAAAGAGATACAGACCCTTAGAAAATAGGCGACATGTTTAGATAGAGGATTTGGATCGGTGCAGGCTTGGAGGGCCGAAGGGCCTGTTCCTGTGTTGTAATTTTCTTTGTTCTCCTGCTCCACCGCGTCCTCCACTTTCCCCCGAGAGGGGGAATAATACTGTATCTGTAAAATTCTGGTACGTTGTGTGTGTGTGAGATTAATTCTGTATCTGTCTTTCTCAGTAACTGTGTGTGAGTGTGGGATTCACTTTCTATCTGACAATTCCAGCTACTGTGTCTGACTGTGGGATTTATTTTGTTTCTATCACTGTCTGGTGCAGTGTGCGTCTGAGATTACCTCTGTGCCTATCACTCTCCCGTAATGTGTGAGTGAGGGATTAATTCTGAATCTGTCACTCTCTGTTTCTGTGTATGACTGTGAGACTAATACTCCATCTGAAAATTCCTGATACTGCGTGTAAGAGAGACGGAAACATTCTCTATCTGTAAGCGTCTGCTGCAGAATGTGAGTGTGGAATTCATTCTGTACTTGTCCATTTCTGGTGCTGTGTGTGTATGGGATTTATTCTGTCTCCCTTCACCTCTGATATTGTAAGTGTGGCTCCAGTATGTAGGGGTGTTTCTTTTTTTTGCTATTGTTCTTTCTAACAATCTCTGATATAACGGGTAAGTGACTAGATCCTTCCTGCCTTTGACACCTACAGTCGGAAAGGTTTCATTCGACTTAAACCTATTTTATTGTTGCACTGATGGCGCTCTCTCACCCGATCTCTGACATGTTCACTACTTGTTCGACTGAAATCTTGAAATCACCATGAATTTTGCCCTTGAGTTTCCTCTTTGGGGATGAGCAGGGGAGCAATGTTCTTCTTTGACTCGACAATCTAGTTATTTTACTCAAGAGGGACTCAGAAATCCAGCGATGAGCCCAGACTCACATATGCAGGGCATTAGTGTAACAGGAGATGGTCATGTAGTCAGGAAGGCGATGACCTAGTGGCAATATCACTAAACTAGTAACAGGCAGAGACCCAGGCCTTGGATCTCGAAATTGAAGTTCGAATCCATAAACAGCATTTCAAAAACCTGCAATTAAGAAGCTAGTCTAAAAAAAAAAAATTGTGGACTATAATTTTTAAAAAAGACTGGTTTGCTAATGCCGTAAAGGGAAGAAATCTGCTGTCCTTGCCCGATTAGCACGAAATGCAGACTTAGACATAGAATTTTTGAAAAATTAATCACTAAACTAGAAATCAAAAAGAAAAAGTGTGGTCTAATTCCTTGGCAACATGGGTACAAATCCCTCCATGTCAGTTGATACTGTTTAATTCAATAAATTAACAAAGAACTGGAATTAAACTCTTGTCTCAGTTAAAGCCTGGCTCCCCGACCTGAAGCCGATGGGACCCGGTGACATGTGTCGGGTTCGGGTCGGGATGGGCCTCTCTTCCCAGTCCAGCATTCGGGCTCCAGGCAGGTCAGGCTGGACAGTGCTTCCTCCGGGAAGTAATCTTCAATTCAACATTCAGGTCAAGGTGGGTAACGTGCAGTCCGGCCTCCGCACTCTGCAGTGAGTGAGTGAGCGTCACTGTAACGTCATCGCGCTCATGCTGTCACTTCAATACATCCAAAGGTGATTCTACACTGCAGTACACCAGTGTTACCAAATCCAAGTACAGTTTCAAGAAGGTGTCGTGATGTGGTCGAAGAAAAGAGAAAACAACTAATCTCTCAAATTATTGACATACTAAAGGAAGTGAATGTGGGAATGACAACTTACATGTGGACGGATGACTACCATAAAATCCATTTTTTACTGATAACTTGTCATTAGATCACTGTAGATGTTCAACTTTGTGCCAAAGTTTGAAGAACAGCAATGTTTCCACTGGAGGACGTCAAAACTGGTAAAAACATCAGGCGTGAGATTTTAAAGCTGCCAATGAATACTGTTGGATTGAACCCAGCAAATTTAAATAAATTAGTCCAGTTGACAGATCAAGGTGCTAACATAGTGCTTGCTCTGAGACCCATATCAACATTTGGAGTGTCAGGACCACGTATAGAACACGATCCTTCAACATTCACTTGATCCAAAGGAATTAGATTCTAAAGCTCCGGATGTTGTAGAAACTATACATCATGCCAAAGACTTGGTGACATTTGTTAAACAGTCTGGTCTTCCTGCACACTCGACTGAAACTGCAAATCCAATGGGAGAAACGAGGGACAGTACTGTGATTCTGACACTGAGTTCAATTCAGGATATTTATCATGAGCTGCAAACTGGAACAGTGTGGGGAAAACTACAGGCTGGAAAACATCGCCCCCGATGTCTTGCAGTTTTTGGTTCAGTTCCTCCGACCATTTTCTGAAACTCAGAGGGAACTCGAGGGAGACCGGTATCCTACATGATACCTGGTAAATCCGTGGTTTGAGAAACTTAAACGACTCTCTTTGCCACTTTCTACAGATACTCCAATCAAAGCAGTTGTCAAGAAACTGCAAAGAGAGTGGCTTCTGAAGAAAGTTGAAGAAAATGACGTGCACAAGATCGCGACATTTCTCTGGCCTAAATTTAATCAGCTGAGAATGTCGTCCAGCCATGATAGGGAGGAAAAACAAGAAATGCTGGAAATAATCAGCAGGTCTGGCAGTGGTGAGAGAAGCAAGAGTTAACGTTTCAGGTCAATGACCCTTCATCAGAATTGGCAAAGGTTCGAAATGTAATAGCTTTTAAGCAAATAAAGCTGGGGTGTGGCAAGCGCTAACAGAAGACAAGGTGCTGATAGGACATAGTCGCAGTGAATAACTGACCAGAAGGTGCACGAACGCTTTGTCTTTCAACACACTGTTAACATGTCGTTTGCCTTTGCTCCATGACCTTCTGGTCAGTTATTTTCTGTGACACTGTCCTATAAACCCCTTGCCTTTTGTTCCCCTTTGCCCCATCCCTGCTTTATTCACTTCAAACGTATTACATTTCTCACCTTTGCCAGTTCTGATGAAGTGTCACTGACCTGAAATGTTAACTCTGCTTCCATCTCCACAGACCTGCTGAGTATTTCCAGCATTTCTTGTTTTTATTTCATATTGCCAGCATCTGCAATATTTTGCTTTCATGGCAGGCAAAAAAGTTTGTTCTTAAGTACGCCGACTTATCAACAACTTTAATACAGAAGACCCTATGAAGGAAACGAAAGCGGCTGGCAGTGAACCTACAGCTGCCAAAAAACCCAGACCAAATTTGTTGAATGGGGGAATGTCCATGAAGAAATGGACACAAATGATGAAATGCAGCAATGCACAGCACAAAGGCCTGCTATGCTGGTGATGGAAAACGAGCGTGATCTGTTGGTCTGGTGGAAGGAAAACAGTGTTGCATACCCTAAATTGGCCCAACTAGCTAGAAGTATACTTTGAATTCTGGCGAGCTGGATTAGCAGTGAGAGGAAATTTAGCGTAGCTGGAAGGACAATCGACCAGTGGAGATCTGCCCTTAAACCTTTCCACTGTTGAGACTGTTTGTTTTTACATGGCAATTTATAAAACCATTTGTTCTTTTCTTTTTTTTTTGTTGAGACGACTGAATCAAAAGTTCCTCTAACTGCCTATTGGGTGCTTTGTCGGTGCAGGCTATTTGTTTTCTTTTTAATCGAAGGTTTGACGCGATTTGTTTCTGCTTTATCTGGTTATTAGCACCGTGCTGTTTGTGGGAACTTGCTGTGGACAATGGCTGCTGCGTTTCCTACTTTACAACAGTGACTACAATTCACAAAGACATTCATTGGGTGGAAAGTGGTTTGCAACGTCCTGAGGTTGTGAAAGGTGCGAGAGAGGAGCAAGTCTTTCTTTGCAGAGAGAAAATGGATAATCTTATGAGAAGACTGCTTAAAAATCATGAGGGAGTCAAGATGTTGATTTAAAGTCTCGGAAGAGATAGGCTGATATTTCTGACAGAAAAGAGAAACACTGCGTGTGTTTGAAGGTTATCTGCAAAAACTTAGTTCGGCTCCTGGAGTCGGGATCTTTCATTTTATGTACTCAAGGAGTTGGAAGCAAGATGCTCAATAAATACATAACTGTATTTGATCACTGTTAGAAAATTTGTTTTGCATTTTAATACTTCAAATCAGGGTTTCCGGGATGTTTCATCTCTTCTAAGACTGAACTGTAATTTTACAGAGGAACAAGACAGTCCGGTGTGTAAAAACAATTAATATGCAGCGCTTGCTGATCGTTTACCTGGCAGTGCTACAACAGCTTACAAAGATCTCAAAGGATAGACGGACACTCTGAAAGCTTTGGAGGGTTGAGATTCACCCATGACATCAAATAATCAAGGGTAAGAATATTTGTTTAAAAAGTGATACGAACCTTTATGTAAACTTGCTTTAAATGTGAATGCTGGAGATTGTTCAACATACTTTGTCAACATTAACATATCCTTTTTATTTGCTTTGTAATCTATTCGAGGTGCTGAGCATCATGTGTGTGCTGATCAACTAGAAGTCTTCAATCAAACAGAACAGTAGATCTGCAGTACTGTAGACTAATGATCAGCAGGCACCGGGAATCTGCAGTACTGTAGACTAATTATCAGCGAGCACCGGGAATCTGCAGTACTGCAGACAAATGATCAGACAGCACCGGGAATCTGCAGTACTGTAGACTAATGATCAGACAGCACTGGGAATCTGTAGTACTGTAGACTAATGATCAGACAGCGCCGGGAATCTGCAGTACTGTAGACTAATGATCAGACAGCACCAGGAATCTGCAGTACTGTAGACTAATGATCAGACAGCACCGGGAATCTGCAGTACTGTAGACTAATGATCAGACAGCACCGGGAATCTGCAGTACTGTAGACTAATGATCAGACAGAACCGGGAATCTGCAGTACTGTAGACTCATGATCAGACTGCACCGGGAATCTGCAGTACTGTAGACTAATGATCAGACAGCACCGGGAACCTGCAGTACTGTAGACTAATGATCAGACAGCACCGGGAATCTGCAGTACTGGAGACTCATGATCAGACAGCACTGGGAATCTGCAGTACCATAGACTAATGATCAGACAGCACCGGGAATCTGCAGTACTGTAGACTAATGATCAGACAACACCGGGAATCTGCAGTACTGTAGACTAATGATCAGACAGCACCGGGAATCTGCAGTACTGTAGACTAATGATCAGACAGCACCAGGAATCTGCAGTACTGTAGACTAATGATCAGACAGCAATGAGAATCTGCAGTACCATAGACTAATGATCAGCCAGCACCGGGAATCTGCAGTACTGTAGACTAATGATCAGACAGCACCGGGAATCTGCAGTACTATAGACTACTGATCAGACAGCACCGGGAATCTGCAGTACTGTAGACTAATGATCAGACAACACCGGGAATCTGCAGTACTGTAGACTAATGATCAGACAGCACCGGGAATCTGCAGTACTATAGACTACTGATCAGACAGCACCGGGAATATGCAGTACTGTAGACTAATGATCAGACAGCACCGGGATTCTGCAGTACTGTAGACTAATGATCAGACAGCACCGGGAATCTGCAGTACTGTAGACTAATGATCAGACGGCACTGGGAATCTGCAGTACTGTAGACAAATGATCAGACTGCACTGGGAATCTGCAGTACTGTGGACAAATGATCAGACAGCACTGGGAATCTGCAGTACTGTAGACTAATGATCAGACAGCAATGAGAATCTGCAGTACTGGAGACAAATGATCAGACAGCACTGGGAATCTGCAGTACCATAGACTAATGATCAGACAGCACCGGGAACCTGCAGTACTGTAGACTAATGATCAGACAGCACCGGGAATCTGCAGTACTGTAGACTCATGATCAGACAGCACTGGGAATCTGCAGTACCATAGACTAATGATCAGACAGCACCGGGAATCTGCAGTACTGTAGACTAATGATCAGACAACACCGGGAATCTGCAGTACTGTAGACTAATGATCAGACAGCACCGGGAATCTGCAGTACTGTAGACTAATGATCAGACAGCACCAGGAATCTGCAGTACTGTAGACTAATGATCAGACAGCAATGAGAATCTGCAGTACTGTAGACTAATGATCAGCCAGCACCGGGAATCTGCAGTACTGTAGACTAATGATCAGACAGCACCGGGAATCTGCAGTACTATAGACTACTGATCAGACAGCACCGGGAATCTGCAGTACTGTAGACTAATGATCAGACAACACCGGGAATCTGCAGTACTGTAGACTAATGATCAGACAGCACCGGGAATCTGCAGTACTATAGACTACTGATCAGACAGCACCGGGAATATGCAGTACTGTAGACTAATGATCAGACAGCACCGGGATTCTGCAGTACTGTAGACTAATGATCAGACAGCACCGGGAATCTGCAGTACTGTAGACTAATGATCAGACAGCACTGGGAATCTGCAGTACTGTAGACAAATGATCAGACAGCACTGGGAATCTGCAGTACTGTGGACAAATGATCAGACAGCACTGGGAATCTGCAGTACTGTAGACTAATGATCAGACAGCAATGAGAATCTGCAGTACTGTAGACAAATGATCAGACAGCACTGGGAATCTGCAGTACCATAGACTAATGATCAGACAGCACTGGGAATCTGCAGTACTGTAGACTAATGATCAGCGAGCACCGGGAATCTGCAGTACTGTAGACTAATGATCAGACAGCACCGGGAATCTGCAGTACTGTCGACTAATGATCAGAAAGCACCGGGAATCTGCAGTACTGTAGACTAATGATCAGACAGCACCGGGAATCTGCAGTACTGTAGACTAATGATCAGCGAGCACCGGGAATCTGCAGTACTGTAGACTAATGATCAGACAGCACCGGGAATCTGCAGTACTGTAGACTAATGATCAGACAGCACCGGGAATCTGCAGTACTGTAGACTAATGATCAGACAGCACCGGGAATCTGCAGTACTGTAGACTAATGATCAGAAAGCACCGGGAATCTGCAGTACTGTAGACGAATGATCAGACAGCACCGGGAATCTGCAGTACTGTAGACTAATGATCAGCGAGCACCGGGATTCTGCAGTACTGTAGACTAATGATCAGACAGCACCGGGAATCTGCAGTACTGTAGACTAATGATCAGACAGCACCGGGAATCTGCAGTACTGTAGACTAATGATCAGACAGCACCGGGAATCTGCAGTACTGTAGACTAATGATCAGACAGCACCGGGAATCTGCAGTACTGTAGACAAATGATCAGACAGCACCGGGAATCTGCAGTACTGTAGACTAATGATCAGACAGCACCGGGAATCTGCAGTACTGTAGACTAATGATCAGACAGCACCGGGAATCTGCAGTACTGTAGACTAATGATCAGACAGCACCGGGAATCGGCAGCACTGTGGACTAATGATCAGACAGCACCGGGAATCTGCAGTCCTGTAGACTAATGATCAGACAGCACTGGGAATCTGCAGTACTGTAGACTAATGATCAGACAGCACCGGGAATCTGCAGTACTGTAGACTAATGATCAGCCAGCACCGGGAATCTGCAGTACTGTAGACTAATGATCAGACAGCACCGGGAATCTGCAGTACTGTAGACTAATGATCAGACAGCACCGGGAATCTGCAGTACTGTAGACTAATGATCAGACAGCACCGGGAATCTGCAGTACTGTAGACTAATGATCAGACAGCACCGGGAATCTGCAGTACTGTAGACTAATGATCAGCCAGCACCGGGAATCTGCAGTACTGTAGACTAATGATCAGACAGCACCGGGAATCTGCAGTACTGTAGACTAATGATCAGACAGCACCGGGAATCTGCAGTACTGTAGACTAATGATCAGACAGCACCGGGAATCTGCAGTACTGTAGACTAATGATCAGCCAGCACCGGGAATCTGCAATACTGTAGACTAATGATCAGACAGCACCGGGAATCTGCAGGACTGTAGAGTAATGATCAGACAGCACTGGGAATCTGCAGTTCTGTAGACTAATGATCAGCGAGCACCGGGATTCTGCAGTACTGTAGACTAATGATCAGACAGCACCTGGAATCTGCAGTACTGTAGACTAATGATCAGACGGCACCGGGAATCTGCAGTACTGTAGACTAATGATCAGACAGCACCGGGAATCTGCAGTACTGTAGACTAATGATCAGACAGCACTGGGAATCTGCAGTACTGTAGACTAATGATCAGCGAGCACCGGGAATCTGCAGTACTGCAGACTAATGATCAGACAGCACCGGGAATCTGCAGTACTGTAGACTAATGATCAGACAGCACCGGGAATCTGCAGTACTGTAGACTAATGATCAGACAGCACCGGGAATCTGCAGTACTGTAGACTAATGATCAGACAGCACCGGGAATCTGCAGTACTGTAGACTAATGATCAGACAGCACCGGGAATCTGCAGTACTGTAGACTAATGATCAGACAGCACCGGGAATCTGCAGTACTGTAGATTAATGATCAGACAGCACCGGGAATCTGCAGTACTGTAGACTAATGATCAGACAGCACCAGGAATCTGCAGTACTGTAGACTAATGATCAGACAGCACCGGGAATCTGCAGTACTGTAGACTAATGATCAGACAGCACCGGGAATCTGCAGTACTGTGGACTAATGATCAGACAGCACCGGGAATCTGCAGTACTGTAGACTAATGATCAGACAGCACCGGGAATCTGCAGTACTGTAAACTAATGATCAGACAGCACCGGGAATCTGCAGAACTGTAGACTAATGATCAGACAGCACCGGGAATCTGCAGTACTGTAGACTAATGATCAGACAGCATCGGGAATCTGCAGTACTGTAGACTAATGATCAGACAGCACCGGGAATCTGCAGTACTGTAGACTAATGATCAGACAGCACCGGGAATCTGCAGTACTGTAGACTAATGATCAGACAGCACCGGGAATCTGCAGTACTGTAGACTAATTATCAGCGAGCACCGGGAATCTGCAGTACTGTAGACTAATGATCAGACAGCACCGGGAATCTGCATTACTGTAGACTAATGATCAGACAGCACTGGGAATCTGCAGTACTGGAGACTAATGATCAGACAGCACCGGGAATCTGCAGTACTGTAGACTAATGATCAGCGAGCACCGGGAATCTGCAGTACTGGAGACTAATGATCAGCCAGCACCGGGAATCTGCAGTACTGTCGACTAATGATCAGACAGCACCGGGAATCTGCAGGACTGTAGAGTAATGATCAGACAGCACTGGGAATCTGCAGTTCTGTAGACTAATGATCAGCGAGCACCGGGATTCTGCAGTACTGTAGACTAATGATCAGACAGCACCGGGAATCTGCAGTATTGTAGACTAATGATCAGCGAGCACCGGGAATCTGCAGTACTGGAGACTAATGATCAGACAGAACCGGGAATCTGCAGTACTGTAGACTAATGATCAGCCAGCACCGGGAATCTGCAGTACTGTAGACTAATGATCAGACAGAACCGGGAATCTGCAGTACTGTAGACTAATGATCAGCCAGCACCGGGAATCTGCAGTACTGTAGACTAATGATCAGACAGCACCGGGAATCTGCAGTACTGTAGACTAATGATCAGACAGCACCGGGAATCTGCAGTACTGTAGACTAATGATCAGACAGCACCGGGAATCTGCAGTACTGTAGACTAATGATCAGCCAGCACCGGGAATCTGCAGTACTGTAGACTAATGATCAGACAGCACCGGGAATCTGCAGGACTGTAGAGTAATGATCAGACAGCACTGGGAATCTGCTGTTCTGTAGACTAATGATCAGCGAGCACCGGGATTCTGCAGTACTGTAGACTAATGATCAGACAGCACCTGGAATCTGCAGTACTGAAGACTAATGATCAGACGGCACCGGGAATCTGCAGTACTGTAGACTAATGATCAGACAGCACCGGGAATCTGCAGTACTGTAGACTAATGATCAGACAGCACTGGGAATCTGCAGTACTGTAGACTAATGATCAGCGAGCACCGGGAATCTGCAGTACTGCAGACTAATGATCAGACAGCACCGGGAATCTGCAGTACTGTAGACTAATGATCAGACAGCACCGGGAATCTGCAGTACTGTAGACTAATGATCAGACAGCACCGGGAATCTGCAGTACTGTAGACTAATGATCAGACAGCACCGGGAATCTGCAGTACTGTAGACTAATGATCAGACAGCACCGGGAATCTGCAGTACTGTAGACTAATGATCAGACAGCACCGGGAATCTGTAGTACTGTAGATTAATGATCAGACAGCACCGGGAATCTGCAGTACTGTAGACTAATGATCAGACAGCACCGGGAATCTGCAGTACTGTAGACTAATGATCAGACAGCACCGGGAATCTGCAGTACTGTAGACTAATGATCAGACAGCACCGGGAATCTGCAGTACTGTGGACTAATGATCAGACAGCACCGGGAATCTGCAGTACTGTAGACTAATGATCAGACAGCACCGGGAATCTGCAGTACTGTAAACTAATGATCAGACAGCACCGGGAATCTGCAGAACTGTAGACTAATGATCAGACAGCACCGGGAATCTGCAGTACTGTAGACTAATGATCAGACAGCATCGGGAATCTGCAGTACTGTAGACTAATGATCAGACAGCACCGGGAATCTGCAGTACTGTAGACTAATGATCAGACAGCACCGGGAATCTGCAGTACTGTAGACTAATGATCAGACAGCACCGGGAATCTGCAGTACTGTAGACTAATGATCAGCGAGCACCGGGAATCTGCAGTACTGTAGACTAATGATCAGACAGCACCGGGAATCTGCATTACTGTAGACTAATGATCAGACAGCACTGGAAATCTGCAGTACTGGAGACTAATGATCAGACAGCACCGGGAATCTGCAGTACTGTAGACTAATGATCAGCGAGCACCGGGAATCTGCAGTACTGGAGACTAATGATCAGACAGAACCGGGAATCTGCAGTACTGTAGACTAATGATCAGCCAGCACCGGGAATCTGCAGTACTGTAGACTAATGATCAGACAGCACTGGGAATCTGCAGTTCTGTAGACTAATGATCAGCGAGCACAGGGATTCTGCAGTACTGTAGACTAATGATCAGACAGCACCGGGAATCTGCAGTATTGTCGACTAATGATCAGACAGCACCGGGAATCTGCAGTACTGTAAACTAATGGTCAGACAGCACCGGGAATCTGCAGTACTGTAGACTAATGATCAGACAGCACCGGGAATCTGCAGTACTGTAGACTAATGATCAGACAGCACCGGGAATCTGCAGTACTGTAGACTAATGATCAGACAGCACCGGGAATCTGTAGTACTGTAGACTAATGATCAGCGAGCACCGGGAATCTGCAGTACTGCAGACTAATGATCAGACAGCACCGGGAATCTGCAGTACTGTAGACTAATGATCAGACAGCACCGGGAATCTGCAGTACTGTAGACTAATGATCAGACAGCACCGGGAATCTGCAGTACTGTAGACTAATGATCAGACAGCACCGGGAATCTGCAGTACTGTAGACTAATGATCAGACAGCACCGGGAATCTGCAGTACTGTAGACTAATGATCAGACAGCACCGGGAATCTGCAGTACTGTAGACTAATGATCAGACAGCACCGGGAATCTGCAGTTCTGTAGACTAATGATCAGCGAGCACCGGGATTCTGCAGTACTGTAGACTAATGATCAGACAGCACCGGGAATCTGCAGTATTGTCGACTAATGATCAGACAGCACCGGGAATCTGCAGTACTGTAAACTAATGGTCAGACAGCACCGGGAATCTGCAGTACTGTAGACTAATGATCAGACAGCACCGGGAATCTGCAGTACTGTAGACTAATGATCAGACAGCACCGGGAATCTGCAGTACTGTAGACTAATGATCAGACAGCACCGGGAATCTGTAGTACTGTAGACTAATGATCAGCGAGCACCGGGAATCTGCAGTACTGCAGACTAATGATCAGACAGCACCGGGAATCTGCAGTACTGTAGACTAATGATCAGACAGCACCGGGAATCTGCAGTACTGTAGACTAATGATCAGACAGCACCGGGAATCTGCAGTACTGTAGACTAATGATCAGACAGCACCGGGAATCTGCAGTACTGTAGACTAATGATCAGACAGCACCGGGAATCTGCAGTACTGTAGACTAATGATCAGACAGCACCGGGAATCTGCAGTACTGTAGACTAATGATCAGACAGCACCGGGAATCTGCAGTACTGTAGACTAATGATCAGACAGCACCGGGAATCTGCAGTACTGTAGACTAATGATCAGACAGCACCGGGAATCTGCAGTACTGTAGACTAATGATCAGACAGCACCGGGAATCTGCAGTACTGTGGACTAATGATGAGACAGCACCGGGAATCTGCAGTACTGTAGACTAATGATCAGACAGCACCGGGAATCTGCAGTACTGTAAACTAATGATCAGACAGCACCGGGAATCTGCAGAACTGTAGACTAATGATCAGACAGCACTGGGAATTTGCAGTACTGTAGACTAATGATCAGACAGCATCGGGAATCTGCAGTACTGTCGACTAATGATCAGACAGCACCGGGAATCTGCAGTACTGTAGACTAATGATCAGACAGAACCGGGAATTTGCAGTACTGTAGACTAATGATCAGACAGCACCGGGAATCTGCAGTACTGTAGACTAATGATCAGCGAGCACCGGGAATCTGCAGTACTGTAGACTAATGATCAGACAGCACCGGGAATCTGCAGTACTGTAGACTAATGATCAGACAGCACTGGGAATCTGCAGTACTGGAGACTAATGATCAGACAGCACCGGGAATCTGCAGTACTGTACACTAATGATCAGCGAGCACCGGGAATCTTCAGTACTGGAGACTAATGATCAGACAGCACCGGGAATCTGCAGTACTGTAGACTAATGATCAGACAGCACCGGGAATCTGCAGTACTGTAGACTAATGATCAGACATAGAACATAGAACATAGAACATACAGCACAGAACAGGCCCTTCGGCCCACAATGTTGTGCCGATCCTTTGTCCTCTGTCAAGGACAATTTAATCTATACCCCATCATTCTCCTTTATCCATATACCTATCCAAAAGCCTTTTGAAAGTCCCTAAAGTTTCTGACTCAACAACTTCCCCGGGCAAGGCATTCCATGCCTCGACCACTCTCTGGGTAAAGAACCTTCCCCTGACATCCCCCTTATATCTCCCACCCTTCACCTTAAATTTATGACCCCTTGTAACGCTTTGCTCCACCCGGGGAAAACGTTTCTGACTGTCTACCCTATCTATTCCCCTGATCATCTTATAAACCTCTATCATGTCACCCCTCATCCTTCTCCGTTCTAATGAGAAGAGGCCTAGAATGTTCAGCCTTTCCTCGTAAGACTTATTCTCCATTCCAGGCAACATCCTGGTAAATCTCCTCTGCACCCTCTCCAAGGCTTCCACATCCTTCCTAAAATGAGGCGACCAGAACTGCACACAGTACTCCAAATGAGGCCTTACCAAGGTCCTGTACAGCTGCATCATCACCTCACGGCTCTTAAATTCAATCCCTCTGCTAATGAACGCTAACACCCCATATGCCTTCTTCACAGCCCTATCCACTTGAGTTGCAACTTTCAATGATCTATGCACATAGACCCCAAGGTCTCTCTGCTCCTCCACATGCCCAAGAACCCTACCGTTAACCCAGTATTTTGCATTCATGTTTGTCCTTCCAAAATGGACGACCTCACACTTTTCAGGGTTAAACTCCATCTGCCACTTTTCAGCCCAGCACTGCAACCTATCCAAGTCCCTTTGCAGACGACAATAGCCCTCCTCGGTATCCACAACTCCACCAACCTTTGTATCATCTGCAAATTTACTGACCCACCCTTCGACTTCCTCATCCAAGTCGTTAATAAAAATCACAAACAGGAGAGGACCCAGAACTGATCCCTGCGGCACGCCACTGGTAACTGGGCTCCAGGCTGAGTATTTACCATCTAAGACCACTCTCTGCCGTCTATCAGTTAGCCAATTCTTAATCCAACTGGCCACATTCCCCACTATCCCATGCCTCCTCACTTTCTCCATAAGTCTACCATGGGGGACCTTATCAAATGCCTTACTAAAATCCATGTACACCACATCCACTGGTTTACCCTCATCCACTTGCTTGGTCACCTGCTCAAAGAATTCAATCAGGCTTGTGAGGCAAGACCTACCCCTCACAAAACCGTGCTGACTGTCCCGAATCAAGCAGTGTCTTTCCAGATGCTCAGAAATCCTATCCCTCAGCACCTTTTCCATCAACTTGCCTACCACCGAAGTAAGACTAACTGGCCTGTAATTCCCAGGGTTGTTCCTATTCCCTTTCTTGAACAGGGGCACAACATTTGCCACCCTCCAATCACCTGGTACCACCCCCGTCAGCAGAGAAGATGAAAAGATCATTGCCAGCGGCTCTGCAATTTCATCCCTTGCTTCCCATAACATCCTTGGATATACCCCGTCAGGCCCGGGAGACTTGTCTATCTTCAAGTTATTCAAAAACCCCAACACATCTTCCCTCCTAACGAGCACTTCCTCGAGCTTACCAGTCTGCTTCCCACCGTCCTCTTCAGTAATACACCCCTTCTCATTCGTAAATACCGAAGAGAAGTACTCATTCAAAACCTCACTTATCTCTTCCGGCTCAACACACAGTCTCCCGCTATTGTCCTTGACCGGACCTACGGTCCCCCTAGTCATCCTCATATTTCTGACATACGCGTAAAAGGCCTTGGGGTTTTCTTTTATCCTACCCGCCAAGCATTTTTCATGCCCTCTCTTAGCTCTCCTAATCCCTTTCTTCAGATCCTTCCAGCACTGGGAATCTACAGTACTGTAGACTAATGATCAGCCAGCACCGGGAATCTGCAGTACTGTAGACTAATGATCAGACAGCACCGGGAATCTGCTGTACTGGAGACGAATGATCAGACAGCACCGGGAATCTGCAGTACTGTAGACTAATGATCAGACAGCACTGGGAATCTGCAGTACTGCAGACTAATGATCAGACAGCACCGGGAATCTGCAGTACTGTAGACTAATGATCAGACAGCACCGGGAATCTGCAGTACTGTAGACTAATTATCAGACTGCACCGGGAATCTGCAGTACTTTAGACTAATGATCAGACAGCACCGGGAATATGCAGTGCTGTAGACTAATGATCAGACAGCACCGGGAATCTGCAGTACTGTGGACTAATGATCAGACAGCACCGAGAATCTGCAGTACTGTAGACTAATGATCAGACAGCACCGGGAATCTGCAGTACAGTAGACAAATGATCAGACAGCACCGGGAATCTGCAGTACTGTAGACTAATGATCAGACAGCACCGGGAATCTTCAGTACCATAGACTAATGATCAGACAGCACCGGGAATCTGCAGTACTGTAGACTAATGATCAGACAGCACCGGGAACCTGCAGTACTGTAGACTAATGATCAGACAGCACCGGGAATTTGCAGTACTGGAGACTAATGATCAGACAGCACAGGGATTCTGCAGTACTGTAGACTAATGATCAGCCAGCACTGGGAATCTGCAGTACTGTAGACTAATGATCAGACAGCACAGGGAATCTGCAGTACGGTCGACTAATGATCAGCCAGCACTGGGAATCTGCAGTACTGTAGACTAATGATCAGCCAGCACCGGGAATCTGCAGTACTGTAGACTAATGATCAGACAGCACTGGGAATCTGCAGTATTGTAGACTAATGATCAGACAGCACCGGGAATCTGCAGTACTGTAGACTAATGATCAGACAACACCGGGAATCTGCAGTACTGGAGACTAATGATCAGACAGCACCGGGAATCTGCAGTACTGTAGAATAATGATCAGAAAGCACCGGGAATCTGCAGTACTGTAGACTAATGATCAGACAGCACTGGGAATCTGCAATACTGTAGACTAATGATCAGACAGCACCGGCAATCTGCAGTACTGTACTCTAATGATCAGACAGCACTGGAAATCTGCGGTACTGTAGACTAATGATCAGACAGCACCGGGAATCTGCGGTACTGTAGACTAATGATCAGCCAGCACCGGGAATCTGCAGTACTGTAGACTAATGATCAGACAGCACTGGGAATCTGCAGTACTGTACATTTACAATCAAACAGCACTGGGAAAGCCTGCTATCTGATCTGTGATTTTTCCAATCAATCAATCTTTCCTTTCACTGAAATTTACTTTCCAATCCAATCTCTCTGAATTGTATTCGCTGAGCTTAGGAATAGCAGTAAGAAAATGATCATTGGCCTCCATGTTGCTCATGTTCAAATCTTCATGGCCTTGCCCACCCACCACCTCCACCACAACACCCCCACCCACTCCAAATCTCAACAGCCCGAAGGCCCTCCGCAAACTGTGTTGAGTAAAAAAGTGAGGGGGGGAATGAAATCACCAGTTTTCTTCCCCTGATTGCTATCCAATGAACTCGGCCACATGGTGAATGTGTGTGAAAGTTGGGGGCCGGGGTCGGGGTGGGGGGGCGCTTCGGTTCCTGGTGATGAAATCAGGTTCGGATTCCCCACAACTCCATTTGCAGGAATAGCCTGCTGCCGGAACGGCACAACGTTTGGAACAAGGCAGATCACAATAATCTGTTTGATATTAACTTCATTCCGACGGTGCAGTCGGGTCGGGTTGGATGTGGTCGGTCAGGCCCTCGTCCAGTTTCAATTTTACACCAGAGTAGGCCTTTACTTCGAACATCCTGGCTGTAGTAGTGAAGACATGAGCTGCAGAACTAGCAGCGTCCCAAGGCAAGCTCACCCAGTACAACTTCAACACTGGAATTTACCTGACAAGGTGGGCAATGTCCTGAAATGTCCCAGATATTCCTATCCCAAAACAGCAGGACCAATCCAATCCAGCGAATTATTGCGCCCTCAGTCTACTCTCATTCATCACCAAAGTGCTGGAAGATGCAGTCGACACTGCTACCACGCACCACTTAAACAGTAATAACATGTTCACTGATGCTCAGTTTCGGTTCCACCGGAGCCAGTCAGCTCCTGACCTCATTGTGCCCATACTCTGATCTTCCAAATTATCACCATGAAGCAGCAATCTGACAGAAAACAGTGAGCAGAGAGACGGTGTCATAATGTCAGAAAAAAATATGGAAATATTCAGCATGTCAGGCATCCTCTGTGGAGTAAGAAACAGAGAGAAAGAGAGCACGGCAGGAGTGGAGCTTTAAAAAGCATTCCAAAAGGACAGTCGGAGAACAGGGAGACATAAAGGGAGAGAAAGAGAGAGAGAGAGCATGGCGTGAGTGGAGCTTTAAAAAACGTGCCAAAAGGACAGTTGGAGACTAGAGATAGAGAGACAGAGAGAAAGCGAGCACGACAGGAGCAAAGCATGGGAAACAGGGAAAAGTTATGTCAGAATGACATCACAGTCGACAGAGAGAACAGGGAGCCTGAAAGCCACCGGGGTGAGGATACAAGTAAGCTTTCAATATATCTGAATCTCAAGCAATCAATTTTAAAATAAGACTTGATCGATTCAGTATTATATAAACAAAAAACGAAAGCAGATTTTATATTCGTAATAATACATGTAGATAAGGTGAGAAGGGAGGCATATGGGATACTTGCTATTATTAGCCGAGGCATAGAATATAAAAGTAGGGAGGTTATGACGGAGCTGTATAAAATGCTAGTTAGGCCACATCTGGAGTACTGTGTGCAGTTCTGGGCACCACACTATCGGAAGGGTGCAGAGGAGATTCACCGGGATGCTGCCTGGGCTGGAGAATTTCAGCCATGAAGAGAGATTGAAAATGCTAGGCTTGTTTTCCCTAGAGCAGAGAAGGCAGACGGGAGATATGATTGAGGAATACAAAATTATGCGGGAAATCGATAGGTTCGATAGGAAGAAACTTTTTTTTCCCTTAGTGGAGGGGCAATAACCAGGCGAAATAGATTTAAGGTAAGGAGCAGGAGGATTAGAGGTGGTTTGAGGAAACAAACTTTCACCCAGTGGGTGGTTGGAATCTGGAACGCACTGCCTGAAGAGGTGGTAGAGGTAGGAAACCTCATAGCATTTAAGAAGTATTTAGATGAGCACTTGATATGTCATAGCATACAAGGCGATGGGCCGGGTGCTGGACAAGGAATTAGAATACAAAAACAAGAAATGCTGGATTCACTCAGCAGGTCTGGCAGCATCTGTGGAAAGAGAAGCAGAGTTAACGTTTCGGGTCAGAGACCCTTCTTTGGAACTGACAAATATTAGAAATGTCACAGATTATAAACAAGTGAGGTGGGGGTTGGGCAAGAGATAACAAAGGAGAAGCTGCAGATTGGACCAGGCCACATAGCTGACCAAAAGGTCACGGAGCAAAGGCAAACAATATGTTAATGGTGTGTTGAAAGACAAAGCATTAGTACAGATTAGGTGTGAATATGCTGAATATTGAACAGCAGCAAGTGCAAACCTGAAGAAAAACAACCTGAAAAAAACAGTGGGTAAGCAAACTGAACAAACTAAGATGAAATGAAATAAATGCAAAAAAAGATTGTAAAAAATGTAAAAAGGAATGTAAAAAAAAAGGAAGAAAAATAACTAAAAATGACTAAAAATGAAAGTAAAGTGGGGGGCTGTCATGCTCTGAAATTATTGAACTCAATGTTCAGTCCGGCAGGCTGTAGTGTGCCTAATCGGTAGATGAGATGCTGTTCCTCGAGCTTGCGTTGATGTTCACTGGAACACTGCAGCAATCCCAGGACAGAGATGTGAGCATGAGAGCAGGGGGGAGTGTTGAAATGGCAAGCAACCGGAAGCTCAGGGTCCTGCTTGCGGACTGAGCGGAGATGTTCTGCAAAGCGCTCACCCAGTCTGCGCTTGGTCTCCCCAATGTAGAGGAGACCACACTGTGAGCAGCGAATACAGTATACTACATTGAAAGAAGTACAAGTAAATCGCTGCTTCACCTGAAAGGAGTGTTTGGGGCCTGGGATAGTGAGGAGAGAGGAGGTAAATGGGCAGGTATTACACCTCCTGCGATTGCAGGAATTAGAATAGTTAGGTGCTTGATGGCCGGCACAGAAACGAGGGGCCGAATGGCCTGTGGCTGTGCTGTATAACTCTATGACTCTATGACAGAGTTCGGGAGAGAGACCAGCAGGGAATGAATACGCTCAAATTTGGACAGTTTAATACATAAGCTGCATTAAGTATTATTTGAGTTTATCAATAGTATAAGGTTTACTTATCGTGGTAAAGTTTATTAGAATTGTCAAGCTTTATTAGCTTTGGCATGGTCTATTGCCATTAGGAAGGTCTACATATCTGTGTAATCAAGAAAAGTATAACATTAGAACAAGTAAGTAACCGGTGAGTATTTTGAACAAATGAGTAGATGGTGAGTATCTTTTTGAGTAGGGTTTATTTTAACTAGTGAACTGTATTGATTTTTACCACAACAACAACAACAAGAAATGCCGGATTCACTCAGCAGGTCTGGCAGCATCTGTGCAAAGAGAAGCAGAGTTAACGTTTCGGGTCAGTGACCCTTCTTCGGAACTGACAAATATTAGAAAAGTCACAGATTATAAACAAGTGAGGTGGGGGTTGGGCAAGAGATAACAAAGGAGAAGGTGCAGATTGGACCAGGCCACATAGCTGACCAAAAGGTCACGGAGCAAAGGCAAACAATATGTTAATGGTGTGTTGAAAGACAAAGCATTAGTACAGATTAGGTGTGAATATACTGAATATTGAACATCAGCAAGTGCAAACCTGAAGAAAAACAACCTGAAAAAAACAGTGGGTAAGCAAACTGAACAAACTAAGATGAAATGAAATAAATGCAAAAAAAGATTGTAAAAAATGTAAATAGGAATGCAAAAAAAAGGAAGAAAAAATAACTAAAAATGATTAAAAATGAAAGTAAAGTGGGCGGCTGTCATGCTCTGAAATTATTGAACTCAATGTTCAGTCCGGCAGGCTGTAGTGTGCCGAATCGGTAGATGCGATGCTGTTCCTCGAGCTTGCGTTGATGTTCACTGGAACACTGCAGCAATCCCAGGACAGAGATGTGAGCATGAGAGCAGGGGGGAGTGTTGAAATGGCAAGCAACTGGAAGCTCAGGGTATGCTTGCGGACTGAGCGGAGATGTTCCGCAAAGCGGTCACCCAGTCTGCGCTTGGTCTCCCCAATGTAGAGGAGACCACACTGTGAGCAGCGAATACAGTATACTACATTGAAAGAAGTACAAGTAAATCGCTGCTTCACCTGAAAGGAGTGTTTGGGGCCTGGGATAGTGAGGAGAGAGGAGGTAAATGGGCAGGTATTACACCTCCTGCGATTGCAAGGGAAGGTGCCCTGGGACGGGGACGAGGTGGTGGGGGTAATGGAGGAGTGGACCAGGGTGTCGCGGAGGGAACGATCCCTTCGGAATGCTGACAGGGGAAGGGAGGGGAAGATGCGACTGGTAGTGGCATCACGCTGGAGGTGGCGAAAATGGCGGAGGATGATCCTTTGGATATGGAGGCTGGTGGAATGAAAAGTGAGGACAAGGGGAACCCTGTCACGGTTCTGGGAGGGAGGGGAAGGGGTGAGGGTAGAGGTGCGGGGAATGGGTCGGACACGGTTGAGGGCCCTGTCAACCACAGTGGGGGGAAATCCTAGGTTGAGGAAAAAGGAGGTCATATCAGAAGCACCGTCATGGAAGGTAGCATCATCAGAGCAGATGCGTCGGAGACGGAGAAACTGGGAGAATGGAATGGAGTCCTTACAGGAGGTAGGGTGTGAAGAAGTGTAGTCGAGGTAGCTGTGGGAGTCAGTGGGCTTATAATGGATATTGGTACACAACCTATTCCCAGAGATGGAGACAGAGAAGTCGAGGAAGGGAAGGGAAGTGTCAGAGATGGACCATGTAAAGGTGAGAGAAGGGTGGAAATTGGAAGCAAAGTTGATAAAGTTTTCTAGTTCGGGGCGGGAGCAGGAAACGGCACCGATACAGTCATCAATGTACCGGAAAAAGAGTTGGGGGAGGGGGCCTGAATAGGACTGGAACAAAGAATGCTCGACATATGCCACAAAAAGACAGGCATAACTAGGACCCATGCGGGTACCCATAGCGACACCTTTTACTTGAAGGAAATGCATGGAGTTGAAGGAGAAGTTGTTCAATGTGAGAACAAGTTCAGCCAGGCGGAGGAGGGTGTTGGTGGATGGGGACTGGTTGGGCCTCTGTTCCAGGAAGAAGCGGAGAGCCCTCAAACCATCCTGGTGGGGGATGGAGGTGTAGAGCGATTGGACGTCCATTGTGAAGCGGAGGCGGTTGGGACCAGGAAACTGGAAATTGTCAAAATGACGTAGGGCATCAGAAGAGTCACGGATGTAGGTGGGAAGAGACTGGACAAGCGGAGAAAAGATAGAGTCTAGATAGGAAGAAATAAGTTCAGTTGGGCAGGAGCAGGCTGACACAATGGGCCTGCCGGGACAGTCCCATTTGTGGATTTTGGGAAGGAGGTAGAAGCGCGCTGTCCGGGGTTGCGGGACTATGAGGTTGGAAGCTGTAGAGGGAAGATCTCCAGAGGAGATGAGGTCAGTGACAATCCTTTGGACGGTGGCTTGATGTTCGGTGGTGGGGTCATGGTCCAGAGGGAGGTAGGAAGAGGTGTCTGTGAGTTGGCGTTGAGCTTCTGCAAGGTAGAGGTCGGTACGCCATACAACAACAGCACCACCCTTGTCTGCAGGTTTGATGACCATGTCGGGGTTAGACCTGAGAGAACGGAGTGCCTCAAGTTCAGAGGGGGACAGGTTAGAGTGAGTGAGGGGGGCAGAGAAATTGAGACGACCAATGTCTCGCCGACAGTTTTCAATGAAGAGATCAAGAGCGGGTAAGAGGCCAGGGTGAGGGGTCCAGGTAGAGGGAGAATGCTGGAGGTGGGTGAATGGGTCTGCTGGTCGGGGGGAGGACTCCTGGTCGAAGAAGTGAGCTCGGAGGCGGAGGCGACGGAAGAAGAGCTCAACGTCATGCCGAGCGCGAAATTCATTGAGGTGGGGGCGTAAGGGGATAAAACTGAGACCTTTGCTGAGTACAGCACGCTCAGCATCAGAGAGGGGGAGGTCAGAGGGTATAGTGAATACACGACAAGGGGTCAGATCAGAAGGGGTGGGGTCAGAGGGAAGTGAAGCGGAAGGAGGATCTGGAGGGGCATTAGTCCCCATCAGCTGCTGGAGCTTGCGTTCCTTCACACCTGAAAGGAAGAAAAAAAGTTTTTTGTTAATGCGTCGGATGAGACGTAAGATGAGATGAAACTGCGGAGTAGAACAGATTTGAGATAAGGTGAGACGGTGCTGCTGGAGAGAGAGGTCCAGTGTGTGCATATGGCGGTGCATAGCACTGAGTGTGGATCTCAGGATGCGGCGAGAGTAGCAGTCCGAGGAACGTTGTATTTCTCGGAGATACCTGTGATCCTGGGTGGTTTCAAAGCATGATGGGTGAAACTGCAGTTGGAATCCACGTGGAATCAGTCGGAGCCGGAGACAGTCACTGAGGAAGGAGATGTGGCTGTGAAAACGAGTTTTGGTAGATACCTTATCAAACACCAGGAGGGTAATAGAAAGCAATGAAGGTGAACAAGGTAAAAGAGACAAACGAAAATCCCGTCGGAGAGAAGAGCAGAACTTCTTCAAGGTAGGCATTCCTGGAAGAGAAGTGGCAGTGAATTAAACACTAAAATAAAAGCAAAATACTGCGGATGCTGGAAATCTGAAACAAAAACAAGAAATGCCGGATTCACTCAGCAGGTCTGGCAGCATCTGTGGAAAGAGAAGCAGAGTTAACGTTTCGGGTCAGTGACCCTTCTTCGGAACTGACCAATATTAGAAAAGTCACAGATTATAAACACGTGAGGTGGGGGTTGGGCAAGAGATAACAAAGGAGAAGGTGCAGATTGGACCAGGCCACATAGCTGACCAAAAGGTCACAGAGCAAAGGCAAACAATATGTTAATGGTGTGTTGAAATGGTGTATTGATTTTTAGTCGGGTTTATCAGAACTAGTAAGGTTTTATTAATAATTCTGAGGTGTGGTAGTATTAGTAAGGGTTCTTTTTTGGCAGTAACAAAGGGTCACCTATTAAATAAAGGAATGGCAGGGGTGTTTCAACCTCCAGAATGCACTTCCTGTGCTATGTGGGAGCTCCAGAATACTTCCTGGACCCTTGAGAATCATTTGTGCAGGAAGTGTTGTCAATTGCGGCAGCTTGAGCTCTGGGTTTTGGAACGTGAGCGGCAGCTTCCGACTCTGTGGTGCATTCATGAGGATGAGAGATACGTGGATAGATCATTTACAGATGTAGTCACCCCACATCTAAATAGTATACAGGGACAGAGGGAATGGGAGACCACCAGGCTGTCAAAAATAATCAAGCAGGTAGTGCAGGAGACCCTCGAGTGCATCGCAATCTCCAACATGTATCCGGTTCTGAATACTGTGGAAAGTGGTGCTTCACCAGGTGAGTGTAGTCAGAGCCAAGTCTATTGCACCACCGGTGGCTCAGCTGCACAGGGAGGTATAGGGAAGACTAGAAGAGCTAGAGTGACAGGTGATTCAATATTCAGGGGAACAGGCAGGCGTTTGTGACCGCAGGTGGTGTGTTGCCTCCCTGGTGCCAGGGTCAAGGATGTCACTGAGTGGCTGCAGAGCCTCCTGAAGGGGGAGGGTGGACATCCAGCAGTCATGGTCCACATCGGAACCAACGACATAGGTAGAAAGAGGGATGTGGTGCTGTTGTCAGTATTTAGGGAGCTAGGTAAGAAATTTGCAAGCAGTGCCTCAAAAGCAGTGATCTCTGGATTAATCCCAGTGCTACGCACAAGTGAGTACAGAAATGAAAGGATAAGACAGATGAATGGGTGGCTGGAAAGATGGTGCAGGTTGGAGGGCTTTAGATTCCTGGGACACTGGGAACGGCTCTGGCGGAGATGGAACCTGGACAAGCTGAACGGTTTACACCTGAGTAGATCCGCAACTAAGTTCCTTGCTGGACGTTTTGCTAGTGCTATTGGGGACGGTTTAAATTAGTTTGGCAGGGGGATGGGGACCAGAGGGTAGACTCAGTTGGGACAAAATTAGGAATGAAGAAAGAATATTAATGGATGAGTCTGGAAGACAGAGGAAACAAATGTTAGAAAAAAAGTTTGCCAGTGTTCAAGGCTATCTATTTCAATGCAAGGAGTATAGCAAATAAGGCAGATGAGCTGAGGACACTGATAGACACGTGGTAGTATGATGTCATAGCAATTACAGGGACATGGCTTAACCAGTGACAAAAATAGCAGCTCAACATTCCTGGTTACAGGGTTTTCAGACGCGATAAGGAGGGGGATAAGAATAGAGGGGGAGTCGCACCTTTGGTAAAGGAAACTATTTCAGCTGTGAGGAGGGATGATATGTTGCAAGGTCCATCGAATGAGGCCATATGGATTGAGAGAAGGAACAAAAAAGGAGCAATCACACTACTGTGACTGCACTATAGACCTCCAAACAGTCAGTGGAGGATAAAAGAGCAGATCTGTTGGCACGTCTCTGAGAAGTGCAAAAACAATAGGGCAGTAATAGTAGGGCATTTTATTTACCCCATTAATAACTGGGATAGATTTCGTGTGAAAAGAATTGAGCGAGCAGAAGTCTTGATGTGCATTCAGGAGAACCTTTTTGCCCTGTCTGTAGCATGTCCAAATAGAGAGGGTAACGTTTTAGACTTAGTTTTAGGAAATTATGCTGGGCAGGTGGAAGGAGTGGCAGTGGGAGAGCATTTTGGAGGTCGTGATCATAATTCAGTCAGTTTTAACCTAATTATGGAAAAGGACAGAAATGGAACAGGAGTTAGAGTTCCCAATTGGGGCAAAGCCAATTTTACTAAACTGAGGAGTGATTTAGCGGAAGCGGACTGGAAACAGCTACTTGAAGGTAAATCGATGTCAGAGCATTGGAAGGCATTCAAAAGGGAGATTCAGGGGGCTCAGAGTAAAGGTTCCCACGAAGACAAAAGGTGAGACGGACAAATCTAGAGCCCCATGGATGTCAAGGAGCATACAGGTTAAAATAAGGTAAAAACGCCAAGCTTAAGTCGGACTCCGAGAACTCAACACTACAGAAAGCCAAGAGCACTAGAGAAAATGGAGGGGTGAAATAAAAAAGGAAATTAGGAAAGCAAAGAGAGGGCATGAAAGAATATTGGCAAGCAAAATCGAGGAGAACCCAAAGATGTTTTTGCAACACATTAAGAGTAACATGTATCTAAGGAGAGAGTAGGGCCTATAAAAGACCAAAAGGTAACCTATGTGTCGGGCATAATATGTTGTTTTGTTAGCGAATACTCTGCGTCTGTCTTCACAAAAGAGGGGGATGATGCAGATATTGCAGTTAAGTAGGAGGACTGTGAAGTATTGGATGTGATAAACATAGGGAGAGAGGAAGTGTTCATGGGACGAGCATCCTTGAAAGTTGATAGCTCACCAGGGCCAGATGAAATCTACCTGAGGCTGTTAAGAGAAGTAAGAGAGGAAAAATGAGAAGGTCTGACCACCATTATCCAGTGTTCACTGGATACATGTGTAGTGCTGGAGGATTCGAGGACTGCTAACATTGTACCTCTGTTTAAAAAGGGAGCGAAGGATAGTCCAAATAACTACAGGCCAGTCAGTCTAACCTCAGTTAGAATATATTCTGATACGCAGGAGAAACTCTCACATGGAAAGGCACAGGTTAATCAAGGATAGTTAGCATTGATTCATTAAGGTAAGATCTTGTTTGACCAACTTGATTGAATTTTTTGAAGAAATAACAAGAAAGCTAGAAGAGCGTAGTGCAGTTGATGTGGTCAACAAGGATTTTAGCAAAGCTTTTGTCAAAGTCCTACATGACAGACCAGTGAAAAAAATAAAATCCCATGGCATCCAGGAAAATGCAGCCAAGATGGCACAAAAGTGTGTCAGTGGCAAGACACAAAGGGGAATTGTTGACGGGCGTTTTAGCTGCTGGAGGTCTGTTTCCAGTGGCCTCCTGCAGGGCTCAGTACTGAGTCCCCTGCTTTTTGTGGTGTATATTAACGTTTTGGACATAAATGAAGGGGGCATGATCAAGAAGTTTGCAGACAACACAAAGATTGGCCTTGTAGTAGATAGCGAGGAGTATATTTGTAGGCTGCAGGAAGATATTGATGATCTGGTAAGATGGGCAGAAAAGTGGCAAATGGAGGTCAACTCAGAGAATTTTGAGGTGATGCATTTGGGGAGGTCAAACAAGACAACTGAATGTTCGATTAATGGGGAAATACTGAGAAGTACAGAGGAAGCGAGGGACCTTGGAGTGAATGTCCACAGATCCCTGAATGTAGCAGGACAGGTCAATAAGGTGGTTAAGAAGGCATACGGATTCCTTTTCTTTATTAGCGGAGGAATAGAATATTACAGGAGGGAGGTAATGCTGGAACTGTATAATGCATTAGTTAGGCCACGACTTGAGTACTGTGTGCAGTTCTGGTCACGTCACTAAGAAAGGATGGAACTGCACTGGAGAGGGTACAGAGGGAATTTACGAGGAGGTTGCCAGGACAGGCAAAATGCAGCTATGAGGAAAGATTGGATAGGCTGGGTTTGTTCTCCTTGGAACAAATCTGATTGAAATGTATAGAATGTTGAGGGGCCTGGATAGAGTGGATGTCAAGGTCTTAGCAGAGAGGTCAGTGACTAGGGGGAATAGATTTAAAGTTAAACAAATCAGAGGGGAGATGAGGAACATCTTTTTCACCCAGAGGGTGGTGATGGTCTGGAACCCTGAAAGGATAGTTGAGGCAGAGACCCTCAACTCATTCAAAGGGAGTCTGGATATGTACCTCAAGTGCTGTAATCTGCAAAGCTACGAACCAAATGCTGGAAGGTGCGATTAGAATAAGTGGATCATTTTTCAGCCTGCACAGACGCAATGGATCAAGTGGCCTCCTTCTGTGCCTTAAACTTTCTACAATTCTAATTTAATTCAACGTTTTAGATCAATAAGAGAAGAATTGACGTTCTCTTGTTAATATTAAGACTCCAGTCAGAATAATACCTTTGCTTTCAATATTTCACTATATATGCGTGCAACAGTAGCGCAGTGGTTAGCACTGCAGCCTCACAGCTCCAGGGACCCGGGTTCGATTCTGGGTACTGCCTGTGCGGAGTTTGCAAGTTCTCCCTGTGTCTACGTGGGTTTTCGCCAGGTGCTCCGGTTTCCTCCCACAGCCAAAAGACTTGCAGGTTGATAGGTAAATTGGCCATTGTAAATTGTCCCTCGTGCAGGTAGGTGGTAGGGAATATGGGATTACTGCAGGGTTAGTGTAAATGGGTGGTTGTTGGTCGGCACAGACTTGGTGGGCCGAAGGTGCTTCAGTGCTGTCTCGCGAAAAAAATAAGATAAATTCTAATGATCAGTTCTGCCTCCTGTCTCTGACCCAGATAACAGACAGTTCCACAATTCGGGAATGAACAACTCAAAACTCCCCCATCTCCAATGAGCAATGCCAGCTTCTCCTTTAATCTCTTGTCCAGTAACAGGGCAATTCCGCAAGGTGGGAATGAACGTATCCCCAATCTCCATTTCACTCTGCAACCTGCTGTTTCTGGCCCAGAAAACATGCAGTTCCGAAAGGTGAATGACAAAAGTCTACATCTGTAGACAAAAGTCTACAGATCAACGGCAAATCTACAATGTGGTCATGCATGGATAACAAGAAAAATTATTTTATTCCCAGGCTCCTGTGTACGATTTTGAAGATCCAATTCTTTCCACGATTTCAATATATAATATATTAAAAATACAACACAGATTTGAATGGCCCTTGCTTTAAATAATTGAGTATTTCAGAGTGCATTCCAATCCAGGAAGAAATAATGAGAGAGGAAAACAGCACAGAGAGTGAGAGCGAGGAAGAAAGAGAGAGAAAGAGAGAGAGAGAGAGAGAGAGAGATGAGAAAGGGGCAGAACATGAAACAGAGTGAGAGTGAGTCAGACAGAGCACAAAACCAAGAGATAGACAGATAGTTAGATAGATAGATAGATAGATAGATAGAGAGATAGATAGATAGATAGATAGATAGATAGATAGATAGATAGATAGATAGATAGATAGAAAGAGAGAGAGATGGAGAGAGAGAGAGAGAAAGAGAGCGAGAGAGAGAGAGAAAGAGAGGGAGAGAGAGAGGAGAGAGGGAGAAACGGGCAGAACATGAAACAGAGTGAGAGTGAGTCAGACAGAGCACAAAACCAAGAGATAGATAGATAGACTGATGGATATATATATATATATATATATATAAATAGAGTGAGAGAGAGAGAGAGACAGAGTGACAAAGACACAGAGAGACAGAGAGGCAGAAAAAGAGCGAGACCACATGAACGAAAGAGATAGGGTGACACAGAGTGAGAAAAGGGAAGCAGACAGACTGATACAGAAATACAGACGAGTGAGAGGGAGGAATGAAGAGAGAAAGAGAGAAGAAGAAAAGTACAGAGCACCAAACAAAGTGAGGGTAGAGACGTGGACAAAGGGAATGGAAAATAGAGATAGGCAGACGGAGTGTGTACGAGAAACAGACAGACAGCGAAAGGGAGAGAGAGATAGAGAAAAAGAGAATAGAAGTGAGAGTGAGTCAGAGAGAGCACAAAAACAAGAGATAGAATGATAGATAGAGAGATAGTGAGATAGATGTAGAGATACAGAGATCAATAGAATGAGAGATAGGTAGAGAGAGGGGAGGTGGGGGCGGGGAGAGAGAAGGAGAAAGAGAACAGAAGTGAAAGTGAGTCAGACAGTGCACAAATCCAAGAGATAGATAGATAGATAGAAAGATAGATAGATAGATAGATAGATAGATAGATAGATAGATAGATAGATAGATAGATAGATAGATAGATAGATAGATAGAGAGTGGGGGTGTGAGAGAGATTGAGATGGAGAGATAGAGGGCGAGTGAGAGTGAACCATAAGGCATGAAAGGGCAAGGGCCTGACATGGAATGAGACAGACCGGCAGGGAGTGATAGTGATAGGTTGAGAGAGTCATGTAAGCAAACAAAATGAGAGAGAAAGAGAGAGAGAATGAGAGGGAGAGAAAGAGGGAGAATAAAAGTTTGACATATGGAGCATGAATGAGAGAGAGGCTGACATGGAATGAGAAAGTGAATCAGACACGGAGAGAGACAGACATGGAACGAGTGAGAGAGAGGGGGAGTGAGAGACGGACAGAGCATGAGAGAGAGACAGACAGACAGCGAGTGAGACTGATGGAGTGAGACAGACAATGAGAATGAGGGAGAGATGGAGACAGACACAGAGTGTAAGACAGGCAGATGGATCTGAATTTATTCAACGTGAGTATTGAGCTGAGGATTGAATTGGCACGTGTCACTGCCTCCCGAACATGTTCCAATCCCTGTGTGGGGCCTGGAAGGGGCAGCAGACATTTTCAAAATGCAGTAATGTTCCCCTGGTCAATCTGGTTTTTTCCCCGATTGTGCTGCATTAACATGTCAATGGACAGGCCCCCGAGGAACAGATTGAACAACATCCAAACGTGTAACATATTCAGTGGTGAAGCAAACTGCTGAGCTTGGTTGTGACTGGGTGGAAAGGAGTCCCAGTTCAAATGACAAACCCTCTCCCTCCCTCTCTCTCCAGGGGAAGGGAGATTTCTCTCAGTCTGGTGTGTGTGGGTTGTGTGTTCGCATTGTGGCCTCAATCGATATCACTTTTGACCCTTTGCTTTCGAACCAGCATTTGTTTGTATTGGGATGTTGCTGAGAGATTTTCAGTACAATTGAGAGAAAACAGATTTGGGATCTTGCTGCACCTATTTCTGATAATCTTTTGCTTTGATTTATCCAATTTAATTAAATTTACTGCTCAGCTCCTGGGGACATTTGTTATACTTTGAAAATGTAATGACAATATGTGAAGAGAGTGAGAAAGTTTTGGGATGAGGAATAATATTGGACAGACTGTCCATCCGCATTGGACAGTGTCCTTCACCCGAGGCAGGATTCAATTTGTCTACCTGCATTTGTCCCCGGCCTTTGATCCCTCATTTCAACGTGAGCTGTTGGATTGTGGTCCTTGATTTTTAAAATGGATTAAAGTTTTGGTTAATTTAGGCCTGTTCCGTCATTCCAACACTAACATGTTAATCTTCGATGCAGTCATTTAGGAAGGGTAGGCGGCGCGGAAAAGGAGGTGTGATAGTGCTGTTAATGCAGGACGAGACAGTACATTAGTGAGACAGTATCTTAGATCAAAGGACCAAGATGTAGAATCAGTTTGGTGGAACTAAGAAACAGCAAGAGGCAGCAAACATTGGTGGGAGATGTTTAGTAGACCACGAAACTACAGAGATAATGTTTGACACGGTAAACATCAGGAAATTACAGCTGCATGTAACATGGGCAATACAGTAACAATGGACATCTTCAATTTACAGATAGAGTGCCTCATCTTAATTAGCACTAATTCTGTGGAGGATGAATTGCTAGTATGTGTACGAGATGGATGACTGGAGCAGTATGTTGAAGAACCAACTAGGGATTGAGCTATTTCAGGTTTTGTATTTTGCAATGAGAAAGGGCTAATTAATAACCTTACTGGAAAAGAGCCATTATGACATCGTGACCACAATATGATAGAATTTTTAATTTGATAAAAAGATATAGTTCATTCTGAAATTAGGGTTTTAAATCTGAACAAAGGAAACTATGAAGATATGAAGGGCAAGTTGGCTATGGTGGATTGGGAAATTACATTAAACGACTTGACAGTAGCCAGACAATGTTACTTCATGGTTGACAACAAATGTACATTCCTCGCAAAAAACAAAAAACAAACAGGAAAGCTGAATCAACCGTGGCTAACAAAATAAGTTAAAGTTTTCATGAGGTCAAATTTGAAAGCCTTGTACGGTCGCCAGGAAACGTGGCAAGCCCATCGGATTGGGAGCAATTTAGAAAC
The DNA here is from genome assembly GCF_036365525.1 of Heterodontus francisci. NCBI lineage: Eukaryota > Metazoa > Chordata > Chondrichthyes > Heterodontiformes > Heterodontidae > Heterodontus > Heterodontus francisci. The sequence continues at coordinate 372,192 of NW_027141623.1, read as the reverse complement.
CAACAAAGGAGAACCAATAAACTAATCGGGAAAGGGACAATAAATATGGAATGCAAGCTAGAGAGAAACTTAATGCCGCTTTATGTATTTGAAAAGGAATAGATTAGCAAGGACGGATCTGGGTCCATTGCAAGGAGAGATAGGAGAGTTTGTGATGGAGAATGAGGAAATGGCGGAGAGACTAAACAATTACTTTGTATCTGTCTTCACGGAGGAAGATACAGAAAGTCCTCAAGAAATTCTGGGGAACCATGGGACTTGTAAAAATGAGGAACTGAGATAAATTAGTATAAATAAAGAGGTGGTACTTGAAAAATGAATTGTATTGTAAATTAATAAATCCCCTGGACCAGATAAGCGACATCCCAGAGTATTGAAGGAGTAGCTATAAAGATAGTAGATGTATCGATGGTTATCTTTCAAAATTCTATAGATTCTGGAAGGGTTCCTGCACACTGTAAATGAGCAAATGTCACCATAATGTTTAAGAAGAGAGCGAGAGAGAAACAGAGAACTACAAACCTGTTAGTTTGATGTCAGCAGTAGTGAAAATGTTAGAATCTATTAAGAAGAATGAGGTAACACGATAACATTGGAACAAGACATATGATCGGCGGAGTCAACGTGGATTTATGAAACGAAACTCATGTTTGACGAACCTGTTGGAGTTTTTATTTGTGGATGTTACTTGTATTATAGAGAAAGGCAAACCAGTGGATGTGCTGCATTTGGATTTCAAGACTGCTTTTAATAAGATCCTGCACGGGAGATTAATATACAGAATTAGAGCACATGGGATTGGGAGTAACATATTGCTATGGATTGAGAACTGGTTAACAGAAAGAAAGCAGAGAGTCGGAATAAATAAGTCATTGCCAGGATGACAGGCTGTTACTAATAGGGTACCGCAAGGATCAATGCTTCAGCTACAGCTGTTCACAATCGATATAAATGATTTGGATGTGGGGGCCAAATGGATTATTTGTAAATTTGCTGATGACACAAAACTAGGTGGGAAATTAAGTTGTGAGGAGGATGCAAGGAGGCTTTAAGGGGATTTCGACAGGCTTAGTGAATGTACAAGAGCATGACAGATGGAATTTAATGTGAGTAAGTGTGGAGTGATCCTTTCTTCTGTCTTTCTTTCTTGTTCTTTCTTTCTTTGGTCTCCTTGTCTCGAGACACAATGGATAAGCGCCTGGAGGTGGTCAGTGGTTTATGAACCAGCGCCTGGAGTGGCGAGAAAGTCCAATTCCAGAGTGACAGACTCTTCCACAGGTGCTGTGGATAACATTGGTTGTCGGGGCTGTTACACAGTTGGCTCTCCCCTTGCGTTCCTATCTTTTATCCTACCAGCAGATAAGTCTCTTCCACTCGCAACACTTTAGCCCCGCCTTTATGGCTGTCTGCCAGCGCTGGCGATCACTGGAAACTGACTCCCACGAATTGTGGTCAATGTCACAGGACTTCAAGTCACGTTCGCAGACATCTTTAAAGCGGAGACATGGAAGGCCAGTGGGTCTGATACCAGTGACGAGCTCACTGTACAATGTGTCCTTGGGGATCCTGCCATCTTCCATGCGGCTCACATGGCCAAACTATCTCAAGCGCCGCTTGCTCAGTAGGGTGTATATGCTTGGGATGTTGGTTGCTTCGAGGACTTCTCCATTGGAGATCCGGTCCTGCCACCTGATTCCAAGGATTCTCCAGAGGCAGGGAAGATGAATGACCTGGATGAGGGTGTAGAAGGGTGGGTTACTAAATTTGCGGATGACACGAAGGTCGGTGGAGTTGTGGATAGTGCCAAAGGATGTTGTAGGTTACAGAGGGACATAGATAGGCTGCAGAGCTGGGCTGAGAGATGGCAAATGGCGTTTAATGCGGAAAAGTGTGAGGTGATTCACTTTGGAAGGAGTAACAGGAATGCAGATTACTGGGCTAATGGGAAGATTCTTGCTAATGTAGATGAGCAGAGAGATCTTGGTGTCCAGGTACATAAATCCCTGAAAGTTGCCACCCAGGTTAATAGGGCTGTTAAGAAGGCATATGGTGTGTTAGCTTTTATTAGTAGGGGGATCGAGTTTCGGAGGTACGAGGTCATGCTGCAGCTGTACAAAACTCTGGTGCAGCCGCACCTGGAGTATTGCGTGCAGTTCTGGTCACCGCATTATGGGAAGGATGTGGAATCTATGGAAAGGGTGCAGAGGAGATTTACTAGGATGTTGCCTGGTATGGAGGGAAGGTCTTACGAGGAAAGGCTGAGGGACTTGAGGTTGTTTTTGCCAGAGAGAAGGAGGAGGAGAGGTGACTTAATAGAGACATATAAGATAATCAGAGGGTTCGATAGGGTGGATAGTGAGAGCCTTTTTCCTCGGATGGTGATGGCAAACACGAGGGGCCATAGCTTTAAGTTGAGGGGTGATAGATATTGGACAGATGTCAGAGGTAGTTTCTATACTCAGAGAGTAGTAGGGGCGTGGAACGCCCTCTTGCAACAGTAGTAGACTCGCCAACTTTAAGGGCATTTAAGTGGTCATTGGATAGACATATGGATGAAAATGGAATAGTGTAGGTCAGATGGTTTCACAGGTCGGCGCAACATCGAGGGCCGAAGGGCCTGTACTGCGCTGTCATGTTCTAATGTTCTAATGAGACATCGCTCTTGGCTGACATATGTTGTCCAGGCCTGGCTGCCGTAGAGCAAGGTACTGAGGAGACAGGCTTGATGCACTCGGGCATTTGTGTACCGTGTCAGTGCACCATTTTTCCACACTCTCTTCGCAGTTCTGGACATAGCAGCCGGCGCCTTTCCAATGCACTTGTTGATTTCTGCATCGAGAGTCAGGTTACCGGTGATAGTTGAGCCCAGGTAGGTGAACTCTTGAAGTGGTTCCAGAGAGTGATCCACTTTGGTAGAAAAACAGAAAGGCCGAGTATTTCTTAAATGGTGAGAGGTTGTGAAGTGTTGATATCCAAAGGGATCTGGGTGTCCTGGTTCATGAGTTCACTAGCATACTAAAAGCTAGTATGCAGATGCAGTAAGCATGTAGGAAGTCAAATGGTCTGCTAGCCTTCATTGCAATGGCATTTGAATACAGGTTAAAAAGATATGTTGCTGCAATTGTAAAAAGCCTTGGTGAGACTCACTTGTAGTATTCTATACAGTTGTTGTCTCCTCCTGTTAAGATGTGTCTCCTTGCCATAGAGGGAGTGCAATGGAGGTTCAGCAGATTAACCCTGGAATGGCGTACTGCACGTTCTACTCCATCTGCCACATTTTTCTCCACTCGCTTAACTTATCTATTTCGCTTTGCAGACTATGTTTGCCCTCATCACAACTTTCTTTCCTACCAATCTTCGCCTCCTCAACAAATTTGGCTACAAGTCTGAATGTCACTTCATCCAAGTCATTAATGTAGATCATAAAACTTTGAGGTTCCAGCACTGATCCCTGTTGTACTCCACTAGTTACAGCTTTCCACCCTGAAAATAACCCATTCATCCCGAATCTCTGCTTCCTGTTATTTAGCCATATCTCTTTTCATGCTGATATATCGACTGTGAGGCTGTTTCCAGTGGCGTTCCACAGGGCTCGCTAATAGATCCACTGCTTTTTGTGCTATATATTTAGAATTTGGACGTAAATGTAGGGGGCATGATCAAAAAGATTGTCGGGGATACAAAAAAAATGACCGCGTGGTTCATGGACAGCTGAATAGCTGCAGACTGCAGGAAAATGTTAATGGACGAGCAAGGTGGGCAGAAAAGTGGCAAATGGTATTCAACGCTGAGACGTGTGAGGTGATGAATTAAGGGAGGTCGAGCTCGGCAAAGGAATGCACAATTAATGGGAGAATCCTTCTAGGTGTAGAAGAAGTGTGGGACCTTGGAGTGAATGTTCATAGATCCATGAAGATAGCAGGGCAGGTCGCTAAGAGAGGTAAGAAGACATAAGGAATACGTTTCCTTTCTTAGCCGAGGTGCAGAATAGGAGAGAGTTTATGCTGTAACTATATAAGCCATTGGTTGGGCCGCACCATGAGTACTTTGTGCAGTTCTGGTCACCACATTACAGAAAGGATTTAATTGCACTAGAGAGGGGACAGAGCAAATTTACGAGGATGTTGCCAGGTCTGGAAAAAAATGTTGCTGTGAGGAAATATTGGATAAGCTGGGACTGTTGTGCTTGGAACAGAGAAGTCTGAGGTGAGGTTAGATTGAAATGTCGTAAGTTTTGAAGGGCGGGGATAAAGTGTACGTGATGGGCCTATTTACCTTCGCAGAGAGGTCAGTGACAAGGGGGCATAGATGTAAAGTGAAATAAAAACAGGAAATGCAGGAAATACTCAGCCGGTCTGGCAGTATCTTTGGAGAGAGAAGCAGAGTTAACATTGCATGTCGCTGACCCCTCATCAGAACCTTCATCACTGACCTGAAACATGAGACAGGGAAGGTTGTAGGGGTGGAGGAGGTTACAGAGATCAGGAGGGTTGTCGGGCTGAGGACTTGACAGAGAGAGGGAGGGTTGTAGAGTCTGGAGGAGGTGACAGTGTTAGGGAAGGTTGTCTGGCCTGGAGGAGGTGACAGAGATAGGACGTTTTATATGGGCAGAGGAGGCAGCAGAGATAGGGAGCGTTGTAGGGCTGGAGGAAGTTAGAGAAATTGGGAGGGTTGTAGGGGCTGGGGAGGTTACAGAGATAGGGAATGTTGGCGGGGATGGGCCTGTACTGCGCTGTAATGTTCTAATTCTAATTCTAATTCTAACCTGTCTATCCCTTTAAGTATTTAGTATGTTTCAATAAGATCACCTCTCATTCTTCTAAACTCCAATGAGTTTAGGCCCAACCTGTTCAACCATTCCTCATAAGACAACCCCTTCATCCCGGGAATCAGCCGAGTGAACCTTCTCTGAACTGGTTCCAATGCATCCAGGCCTGACCATTTATCCACTTTGAAAGTTGCCAAACACCTTAATATTTCCCTCTCACTCTGTTTAGCCCATCCAATATTTCACACTCCTCCGCTTTAACTGCAATATCTGCATTGTTCCCCCTCTTTTATAAAGATGGAGACAAAGTATTCATTAAGAACCATGCCCACATCTCCCACCTCCATACACACATTCCCTTTTTGGTCCCGAATACTCTATCCTTAATTATCCTCTTGCTCTTCATTTATTTATAAAACATCTTTGTGATTTCTTTGATTTAATGGTAATATTATTTTCCAGCCATTTCTTTGCTCTCCTAATTTGATTTTTAATTTCACCCTTGTACTTTCTACACTCATCTCGGCTTCTGTGGTATTGAGCTCTCGGTATCCGACATAAGCTTCCCTCTTGTGCCTTATCGTACCCGGTTTGATCCTTGACATCCAAGGGGCTCTAGGTTTGGGAGTACCACCCTGTTTGTCTTTGTGTGAACATATTTGACATATACCCACAATACAGGACTGGGCAGATAATGGGGATTGTTACTGAGGTTGTGTTTGGGGATTTTTACTGACATCAGATTTTCAGACATGTGGATTTTAAGTGTGTCTCCCCCTCCCTCACACCTAAAGTCTCTCAGAGTTGTTGTTGTGTGTTGACAGCTTTTCCAGTGTCCAGTCCCTTTCAACTTTTAATAAAATCTGTGGAACACAAATAAATGTAAAGTTTCTCCTACAAGCTGTTTTGGCCTCCCTCTTTCACTGTCTTTCTCTGTCACTGCCCTATCTCTCTCTCTGTCTCTCTCAGGACTGGGCAGACACTGGAGATTGCTACTGAGGTTCTGTTGGTCATTTTTACTGACATCAGTGTGGATTGTAAAATCTGTCTGTGTGTGTGTCTGTGTCTGTGTGTCCCTTTATGTATGTATCTGTGTGTGTCTGGATGTCTGTGTGTGAGAGAGAGAGAATATCAGGCTCACCACACTACATATCTATCTCTCCTTCTCTCTCTGTTTCTCCTTCTCTCTCCCTCTCTCAATCCGCCTCTCTCATAGAAACATAGAAAATAGGAGCAGGAGCAGGCCATTCGGCCCTTTGGGCCTGCTCCGTCATTCAATAAAGATCATGACCGATGGTCTAATTCAGTACCCTGTTCCCACTTTCTCCCCATACCCCTTGATCCCTTTGACATTAAGAAATATATCTCTTTCCTCCATGAATATATTTAATGAATTGACCTCCACTGCCTTCTGCGGTAGAGAATTCCTCAGGTTCACCACCCTCTACCCCATCCATCTCGCCCCCTCGATCTCCGTCTCCCCCGTCTATCTCCCACTCCCCCGTCTATCTCCCTCTCCCCCTCTATCTCCCACTCCCCCTCTATCTCCCTCTGCCCCTCTATCTCCCTCTCCCCCTCTATCTCACACATCCCCTCGATCTCACACATCCCCTCGATCTCACACATCCCCTCGATCTCACTCTTCCCCTCTATCTGTCTCTCCCCCTCTATCTGTCTCTCCCCCCTCTATCTGTCTCTCCCCCCCTCTATCGCCCTCTCCCCCTCTATCTCCCTCTCCCCCTCTATCGACCCTCCCCCTCTATCTCCCTCTCCCCCTCTATCTCCCACTCCCCCTCTATCGCCCTCTCCCCCTCTATCTCCCTCTCCCCCTCTCTCGCCCTCTCCCCCCTCTATCTCCCTCTCCCCACTCTATCTCCCTCTCCCACTCTATCTCCCTCTCACCCTCTATCTCACACACCCCCTCTATCTCACTCTCCCCCTCTATCTCACTCGTCCCCTCTATCTGTCTCTCCCCCCAATATCTCACACACCCCCACGATCTCACACAACCCCACTATCTCACACAACCACACTATCTCACACACCCCCTCTATCTCACACGCCCCCTCTATCTCACACACCCCTCTATCTCACACACCCCCACTATCTCCCTCACCCCCTCTATTTCACACACCCCCTCTATTTCACACACCCCCTCTATCTCACTCTCCCCCTCTATCTCACTCGTCCCCTCTATCTGTCTCTCCCCCCACTATCTCACACACCCCCACTATCTCACACACCCCCACTATCTCACACACCCCCTCTAACCTCACACACCCCCTCTATCTCACACAACGCCACTATCTCACACACCCCCTCCATCTCACTCTCCCCCTCTATCTCACTCTCCCCCTCTATCTGTCTCTCGCCCTCTATCTCACTCTCCCCCTCGATCTGTCTCTCGCCCTCTATCTCACTCTCCCCCTCGATCTGTCTCTCGCCCTCTATCTCACTCTCTCCCTCTCCCGCACTCTCTCCCTCTCTCCCCTATATCTCCCTCTTCCCCCTCTCTCTCCCTCTGCCCCTCTATCTCCCTCTGCCCCTCTATCTCACTCTGCCACTCTATCTGTCCCTCGCCCTCTATCTGTCTCTCTCCCTCTATCTATCTCTCCCACCTTGATCTCCCTCTCCCCCTCCGGCTGACACTCTATCTCTGTCTCTGCCACTCTCTCTCTCTGTCCCTCCTTCTGTCTTTCCCTATCTGTCTCTATGTCTTTCTTCTTCTAACTCTCTCTCTGTCTCTCACTCTCTCTGTCTCTCTCTCTTAATCTCGCTCTCTCTGCCACTCCATCTGCCTTTTCCTCTCTCTCTCTCCCTCTCTCTCCTTCTATCTGTGTGTGTCTCTCTCTCTGTCTCTCCATCTGTCTTTCCCTTTCTGTCTCTCACTCTCTCTCCTTCTCTCTCTGTCTCGCTCTCTGTTCCTCCAACTGTCTTTCCCTCTCTGCCAATCCCTCTCTCCTTCTCGCTGTCTCTCCCACTCTCTCCTTCTCTCTTCTCTCGGTCCCTCCATCTGTATCCCCCCCCCCACCACCTGTCACTCCCTCTCTCTCCTTCTATCTATGTCTCTCGCTCTCTATCCCTCCATCTATCCTTCCCTCTCTGTCACTCCATCTCTCTCCTTCTCTCCCTTTCTCTATCTCTCTGTCTGTCCATCTGTATTTCCCTCTCTCTGTCTGTCCATCTCTCTCCACTCTCTCTCTGTCCCTCCATTTGTCTTTCCCTCTCTGTCACTCCCACTCCCTCCTTCTATCTCTGCCTCTCACTCTCTATCCCTCCATCTGTCCTTCCCTCCTTGTCACTCCATCTCTCTCCTTCTCTCTCTGTCTCTCAGTCTGTCCCTTTATCTGTCTTTGTCTCCCTGAAATTCCCTCTCTCTCCTTCCACCTCTTTATCTCTCTCTGTCCCTCCATTTGTCTTTCCCTCTCTGTCACTCCCACTCTCTCCTTCTACCTCTGCCTCTCACTCTCTATCCCTCCATCTGTCCTTCCATCCTTGTCACCCCATCTCTCTCCTTCTCTCTCTGTCTCTCAGTCTGTCCCTTTATCTGTCTTTGTCTCCCTGAAATTCCCTCTCTCTCCTTCCATCTCTGTATCTCTCTCTGTCCCTCCATCTGTCTTTCCCTCTCTGTCTCTCCCGCTCTCACCCCCTCTCTGTCTCTCCCTCTCTCTCCACCTATCTCTATCTCTCTCTCTCTGTCTTTCAATATGTCTTTCCCTTCCTGTCACTCCCTCTCTCTCCTTCCATCTCTGCCGCTCTCTGTCTCTGTCTCTCCAACTGCCTTTCCCTCTCTGTCTCACCCAGACTCTCCTTCTCTCTCTGTCCCTGCCTCTCTCTCTGTCTCTCTGTCTCTCTCTCTCCGTCCCTCCATCTGCCTTTCCCTCCCAGTCACTCCTTCTCTCTCCTTCTATCACTGCCTCTCACTCTCTATCCCTCCATCTGTCCTTCCCTCCCTGTCACTCCATCTCTCTCCTTCTATCTCTGTCTCTCTCTCTGTCCCTCCATCTGTCTTTCCCTCTCTGTCTCTCCCTCTCTCTCCTTCCATCTTTGCCTCTCTCTGTCTCTCCAATTGTCCTTCCCTCTCTGTCACTCCCTCTATGTCCTTCCTTCGCTCTCTCTATCCCTCCATCTGTCCTTCCCTCCCTGTCACTCCATCTCTCTCCTATCTCTGTCTTTCTCTCTTTCTTTCCATCTGTGTTTCCCTCCCTATCACTCCCTCTCACAAGTTCCATCTCTGCCTCTCTCCCTGTCCCTCCATCTGTCTTCCCACACCCCACCCATCACTCCATCTCTCTCCTTCTATCTCAGTCTCTATCTCTCTATACCTCCATCTATCCTTCCCTCTCTGTCAATCCATCTCTCTCCTTCTCTCCCTTTCTCTATCTCTCTGTCTATCCATCTGTCTTTCTCTCCCTGTCGCTCCCTCTCTCTCCGTCCATCTCTGCCTATCTCTATCTCTGTCTGTCCATCTGTATTTCCCTCTCGCTGTCTGTCCATCTCTCTCCACTCGCTCTCTGTCCCTCCATTTGTCTTTCCCTCTCTGTCACTCCCACTCTCTCCTTCTATCTCTGCCTCTCACTCTCTATCCCTCCATCTTTCCTTCCCTCCTTGTCACTCCATCTCTCTCCTTCTCTCTCTGTCTCTCAGTCTGTCCCTTTATCTGTCTTTGTCTCCCTGAAATTCCCTCTCTCTCCTTCCATCTCTGTATCTCTCTCTGTCCCTCCATTTGTCTTTCCCTCTCTGTCACTCCCACTCTCTCCTTCTACCTCTGCCTCTCACTCTCTATCCCTCCATCTGTCCTTCCATTCTTGTCACTCCATCGCTCTCCTTCTCTCTCTGTCTCTCAGTCTGTCCCTTTATCTGTCTTTGTCTCCCTGAAATTCCCTCTCTCTCCTTCCATCTCTGTATCTCTCTCTGTCTCTCCATCTGTCTTTACCTCTCTGTCTCTCCCTCTCTCTCCATCTATCTCTATCTCTCTATCTCTGTCTTTCAATATGTCTTTCCCTTCCTGTCACTCCCTCTCTCTCCTTCCATCTCTGCCGCTCTCTGTCTCTGTCTCTCTCTCTGTCTCTCTGTCTCTCTCTCTCCGTCCCTCCATCTGCCTTTCCCTCCCAGTCACTTCTTCTCTCTCCTTCTATCACTGCCTCTCACTCTCTATCCCTCCATCTGTCCTTCCCTCCCTGTCACTCCATCTCTCTCCTTCTATCTCTGTCTCTCTCTCTCTGTCCCTCCATCTGTCTTTCCCTCTCTGTCTCTCCCTCTCTCTCCTTCCATCTCTGCCTCTCTCTGTCTCTCCATCTGTCTTTCCCTCTCTGTCACTCCCTCGATGTCCTTCCATCGCTCTCTCTATCCCTCCATCTATCCTTCCCTCCCTGTCACTCCATCTCTCTCCTATCTCTGTCTTTCTCTCTTTCTTTCCATCTGTGTTTCCCTCCCTATCACTCCCTCTCACTCGTTCCATCTCTGCCTCTCTCCCTGTCCCTCCATCTGTCTTCCCACACCCCACCCATCACTCCATCTCTCTCCTTCTATCTCAGTCTCTATCTCTCTATACCTCCATCTATCCTTCCCTCTCTGTCAATCCATCTCTCTCCTTCTCTCCCTTTCTCTATCTCTCTGTCTATCCATCTGTCTTTCTCTCCCTGTCGCTCCCTCTCTCTCCGTCCATCTCTGCCTATCTCTATCTCTGTCTGTCCATCTGTATTTCCCTCTCGCTGTCTGTCCATCTCTCTCCACTCGCTCTCTGTCCCTCCATTTGTCTTTCCCTCTCTGTCACTCCCACTCTCTCCTTCTATCTCTGCCTCTCACTCTCTATCCCTCCATCTTTCCTTCCCTCCTTGTCACTCCATCTCTCTCCTTCTCTCTCTGTCTCTCAGTCTGTCCCTTTATCTGTCTTTGTCTCCCTGAAATTCCCTCTCTCTCCTTCCATCTCTGTATCTCTCTCTGTCCCTCCATTTGTCTTTCCCTCTCTGTCACTCCCACTCTCTCCTTCTACCTCTGCCTCTCACTCTCTATCCCTCCATCTGTCCTTCCATTCTTGTCACTCCATCGCTCTCCTTCTCTCTCTGTCTCTCAGTCTGTCCCTTTATCTGTCTTTGTCTCCCTGAAATTCCCTCTCTCTCCTTCCATCTCTGTATCTCTCTCTGTCTCTCCATCTGTCTTTACCTCTCTGTCTCTCCCTCTCTCTCCATCTATCTCTATCTCTCTATCTCTGTCTTTCAATATGTCTTTCCCTTCCTGTCACTCCCTCTCTCTCCTTCCATCTCTGCCGCTCTCTGTCTCTGTCTCTCTCTCTGTCTCTCTGTCTCTCTCTCTCCGTCCCTCCATCTGCCTTTCCCTCCCAGTCACTTCTTCTCTCTCCTTCTATCACTGCCTCTCACTCTCTATCCCTCCATCTGTCCTTCCCTCCCTGTCACTCCATCTCTCTCCTTCTATCTCTGTCTCTCTCTCTCTGTCCCTCCATCTGTCTTTCCCTCTCTGTCTCTCCCTCTCTCTCCTTCCATCTCTGCCTCTCTCTGTCTCTCCATCTGTCTTTCCCTCTCTGTCACTCCCTCGATGTCCTTCCATCGCTCTCTCTATCCCTCCATCTATCCTTCCCTCCCTGTCACTCCATCTCTCTCCTATCTCTGTCTTTCTCTCTTTCTTTCCATCTGTGTTTCCCTCCCTATCACTCCCTCTCACTCGTTCCATCTCTGCCTCTCTCCCTGTCCCTCCATCTGTCTTCCCACACCCCACCCATCACTCCATCTCTCTCCTTCTATCTCAGTCTCTATCTCTCTATACCTCCATCTATCCTTCCCTCTCTGTCAATCCATCTCTCTCCTTCTCTCCCTTTCTCTATCTCTCTGTCTATCCATCTGTCTTTCTCTCCCTGTCGCTCCCTCTCTCTCCATCCATCTCTGCCTCTCTCTATCTCTGTCTGTCCATCTGTATTTCCCTCTCTCTGTCTGTCCATCTCTCTCCACTCTCTCTCTGTCCCTCCATTTGTCTTTCCCTCTCTGTCACTCCCACTCTCTCCTTCTATCTCTGCCTCTCACTCTCTATCCCTCAATCTGTCCTTCCCTCCTTGTCACTCCATCTCTCTCCTTCTCTCTCTGTCTCTCAGTCTGTCCCTTTATCTGTCTTTGTCTCCCTGAAATTCCCTCTCTCTCCTTCCATCTCTGTATCTCTCTCTGTCCCTCCATTTGTCTTTCCCTCTCTGTCACTCCCACTCTCTCCTTCTACCTCTGCCTCTCACTCTCTATCCCTCCATCTGTCCTTCCATTCTTGTCACTCCATCTCTCTCCTTCTCTCTCTGTCTCTCAGTCTGTCCCTTCATCTGTCTTTGTCTCCCTGAAATTCCCTCTCTCTCCTTCCATCTCTGTATCTCTCTCTGTCTCTCCATCTGTCTTTACCTCTCTGTCTTTACCTCTCTCTCCATCTATCTCTATCTCTCTATCTCTGTCTTTCAATATGTCTTTCCCTTCCTGTCACTCCCTCTCTCTCCTTCCATCTCTGCCACTCTCTGTCTCTGTCTCTCTCTCTGTCTCTCTGTCTCTCTCTCTCCGTCCCTCCATCTGCCTTTCCCTCCCAGTCACTTCTTCTCTCTCCTTCTATCACTGCCTCTCACTCTCTATCCCTCCATCTGTCCTTCCCTCCCTGTCACTCCATCTCTCTCCTTCTATCTCGGTCTCTCTCTCTCTGTCCCTCCATCTGTCTTTCCCTCTCTGTCTCTCCCTCTCTCTCCTTCCATCTCTGCCTCTCTCTGTCTCTCCATCTGTCTTTCCCTCTCTGTCACTCCCTCGATGTCCTTCCATCGCTCTCTCTATCCCTCCATCTGTCCTTCCCTCCCTGTCACTCCATTTCTCTCCCTGTCTCTCTGTCTGTCTCTCTGTCCCTCCATCTGTCTTTCCCTCTCTGTCTCTCCCTCTCTCTCCTTCCATCTCTGCCTCTCCCTCTCTCCAACTGCCTTTCCCTCTCTGTCTCAACCACACTCTCCTTCTCTCTCTCTCTGTCTCTCTCTCTGTTCCACCATTTGTCTTTCCCTCTCTGTCACTCTCACTCTCCTTCTCTCTGTCTCTCCCTCTCCCTTCCCGCGATCTCACTGTTCCCCTCGATCTCACTCTCTCCCTCTATCTCACTCTCTCCCTCTATCTCACTCTCTCCCTCTATCTCCCTCTCCCCTCTATCTCCCTCTCCCCCTCTATCTCCCTCTCCCCCTCTATCTACCTCTCCCTTCTATCTCCCTCTACCCCTCTATCTACCTCTCCCCCTCTATCTCCCTCTTCCCCTCTATCTCACTCTCACCTCGATCTGCCTCTCCCCCTCGATCTGCCTCTCCCCCTCTATCTCACACTCCCCCTCTATCTCACACTCCCCCTCCATCTCACACTCCCCCTCTATCTCCCTCTCCCCCTCTATCTCCCTCTCCCCCTCTATCACTATCTCCCTCTCCCCTCTATCTCCCTCACCCCCTCTATCTCCCTCTCCCCCTCTACCTACCTCTCCGCCTCTATCTCCCTCTCCCCCTCTATCTCACTCTCTCCCTCTATCTCACACACCCCCTCTATCTCACACACCCCCTCTATCTCACTCTCCCCCTCTATCTCATACACCCCCTCTATCTCACTCTCCCCCTCTATCTCCCTCTCCCCCTCTATCTCCCTCTCCCCCTCTATCTCACACACCCCCTCGATCTCACTCTTCCCTTCTATCTCACACACCCCCTCTATCTCACTCTCCTCCTCTATCTCCCTCTCCCCCTCTATCTCCCTCTCCCCCTCTATCTCACACACCCCCTCTATCTCATACACCCCCTCTATTTCACACACCCCCTCGATCTCACACACCCCCTCGATCTCACACACCCCGTCGATCTCACACACCCCCTCTATCTCACTCTTCCCCTCTATCTCACTCTCCCCCTCTATCTCACACTCTATCTCACACTCCCCCTCAATCTCACACTCCCCTCAATCTCACACTCCCTCTGTATCTCACACTCCCCCTCTCTCTCATACACCCCCTCTATCTCACTCTCCCCCTCTATCTCCCTCTCTCTGTCTCTCTCACTGCTTCTCTCTCTACCTCTTCCTGTCTCTCGCTCTCTGTTTCTCTCTCTCTCTCTGTCTCTCTGTCTGTTGCTCTCTCTCTGTCTCTCATCTCTCTCTCTGTCCATGACTCTGTTTGTGTCTCTCTCACACGATTTCTCTCTCTCTGCCTCTGGCGCTCTGCCTCTCCCTGTCTCTCTCTCTCTCTCTCTGTCTCAGTTTCCCCAATCTCTCACCATAGGACAGTCCCGTCATCCCGGGAACAAGTCTGGTGAACCTTCATTGCACTCCCTCTCTGGCAATAATATCTTTCCGAAGGTAAGGGGACCCAAACTGCACACAATACTCCAGGTGCGGTCTGAGCAAGGTTCTATGTGATTGAAGCAAGACTTCACTACTCCTGTACTCAAATCCTCTTGTGATAAAGACTAACATCCCATTAGCCTTCTGAATTGCATTCTGCACCTTCATGTTAGTTTTCAGTGACTTATTGATGGAGACACCCAGGTCGCTTAGTACATCGACGCTTTCTAATCTCTTACCATTTAATAAATACTCAATTCCACCATCCCGGGTGTGATCAGATCCGCTGTCCCTTCGTAAACCATTTCCTGTCTTGTGCCACTGCCCTATTTATCGGTGTGTTTTCCCCTTCTGATGATGTTCAATTTGTTAGTGGCTTTTCTCCTACAGAAGTTGTTGTATTTGTTCGGTTTTTTTAGTCCTCGGGAAGCTGTTCTTTTCCTGTTGAAATTGTTGCATTTGCTGTTGCTTTTTCCTCCTGTTGAGGTTGTTGTTGCATTTGTTGGTGTTTTTCATCCTGTTGAGGTTGTTGTTGGTTTTTTTCTCCTGTTGAGGTTGTTGTTGCATTTGCCGGTGGTTTTTTCTCATGTTGAAGTTGTTGTTGCATTTGTTGGTGTTTTTCCTCCTGTTGAGGCTGTCGCGGAATTGATTTCAAAAACACGTTTGCTAACACTTTTCGGGATGAGAAGCTACATTCAAATGAACCCCAGGACCCGTTTCTCTATCACGTTAAAAGCACTGACCTTGCATTAGTGAGGAGTCAGTCTCTGAAATAAATGTCCCAGTGCTGCTGTATCATAAAATGGCCACCGTGAACAAACCTAAAATGGCTGACTGATGTACTGAGAGAGGAGGGAATAAGAGACAGACAGACAGACAGAAAGAAAGACAATCTGTAACCTCATGGCCCGGCATATCCCCCACTCTACCATTACCATCAAGCCAGGAGACCAACCACGGTTCAGTGAAGTGTGCAGGAAGGCATGCCAGGAGCAGCACCAGGCATACCTCAAAATGAGGTGTCAACCTGGTGAAGCTACAACCCAGGACTATCTGCGTGCCAAACTGCATAAGCAGCATGCGATAGACAGAGCTGAGCGATCACATAACCAACGGATCAGATCTAAGCTCTGCAATCCTGCCACATCCACAGAAAAGGAGTGATCAGCATGAAGAGAGTGCTGGAGATTTATGTTCCTGGTAATCTCTCCATCTCTATCTCTCCTTCCTCTGTCTTTTACTCTCTCAAACCCTGTCTCACCTCTGTGTTCCTCTTTATCCATGTGTTACGAACACTGGACTTTGTCTTTCTCCCATCTTCACTCTTCATCTCAACTTCTCCCTCTGTTACCCTCTGAATCCCAGTCTCTCCCTCTCCGTTATCCTCTGAATCCCAGTCTCTCCCTCTCCGTTACCCTCTGAATCCCAGTCTCTCCCTCTCTGTTGCCCTCTGAATCCCAGTCTCTCCCTCTCTGTTACCCTCTGAATCCCAGCCTCTGCCTCTCTCTCTCTCTCTCTCCCTCCCTCTCTGTTTCTTTCTCTCTCTCTGGCTCTCTCTGTCTCTCAGTGTCTCTCCCTCTCTCTCTCTATGCCTCTGTCCATGCCTCTGTCTCTCTCACACCATCTCACCCTCCCTCTCTCTGTCTCTCCCTCTCTCTGCCTCTCCATCTCTCTCTCTCTTCTTTTACTTTATCTCTCCCTATCTCTCTTTCTCACCCTCTGTCCATGACTCTGTTTACATTTCTCTCTCTCTCTCTTTCCATGACTCCATTTGTGCCTCCCTTACACCATCTCTCCCACTCACTCTGTCTCTCCCTCTCTCTCTCTGTCTCTCTCTCTCTGTCCCTCCATCTGTCTTTACCTCTCAGTCACTCCCTCTCTGTCCTTCTATCTCTGTCTCTCTCTCTCTCTGTCTCTCCATCTGTCCTTCCCTCACTGTCACTCCATCTCTCTCCTCTCTCTGTCTCTCACTCTGTCCCTCCATCTGTCTTTCCCTCTCTATCACTCCCTCCCTCTCCTTCTATCTCTGTCTCTCTCTCTGCTATCACTGACACAGGGAGAGAGACAGAGGGATGGAGGGTTATATATGAAGGCATAGAGAGGGCTGTCGAGAGGGACAAACTTGGAGAGAGAGAGAGATTGTTGAGTTGGATGAAGAGGATAATGTAAGATATATTAACTTGATTTAATCCTTCACTGCTGTGTACACAAGCATATTTGAGATAGGTATGGAGAGAAAAAAAACATCACGAGAGGGAGGAATGCAGATGAAATTGGGACCCAGGCAGACACGTTTGATGATCCAGAAGGAATAGCCTCCATTTTAAATATTCAGCCAACTCTTCCACTGTGGGATCCATCACACCCTCATGATGTTGGTTGTGGAAATTTCATGCTGGCTTATTGATTAATTTTTAAACCTGTGATTGATAGGTTCTTGTGAACCAAAGATTTTAAGAGATAAGGGGCAAAGGCAGGATATATGGTGTAAGATTGATCACAGATCAGCCATGATCTCATTGAATGCAGGAACAGAGTTGCGGGATTAAATTGCAACCTCCTCTTCCAATATCCCCTGCCAAATATCATACTTGCTCTGTCAGTCACCCTGTCAGTCTATGTCTCTCTGTTTCTCCCTTTCTGTCTCTCTCTCTGTCTTGGGTATAGACCCAAGCTGTTCAACCTTTCCTCATAAGATAACCCCTTCATCCCAGGAATCAGCCCAGTGAACCTTCTCTGAACTACTTCGAATGCAATTATATGATTTCTTCAGTAAGGAGACCAAAAGTGTCCACAATCCTGCAGACGTCGTCTAACTTATGCCCTGTACAGCTGTAACAATACTTCCCTACTTTGATATTCTATTCACCTTGCAATGAACAACAACCTTCCATTTCCATGGGGTGAAAATATTGTAAGTGTTGAATTTGAACTAAATTAATCAACTATAAAGGAAGAGTTAGAATCTCAGAATTGTTACAGCGCAGGAGGTCATTTGGCACATTGTGTCTGTGCCGGATCTCTGAAAGAGCAGTTTTACCTACTGCCACTCCCTGTAGCCAATTAATTAGTATAAAAACTAAAACCAATTTGATAATTTAGCATAATGACAAACAGTGTTCAATTAATCAGATCTGGAGGATTAAGATGAAATTAAATATCAGGGGATAGTAACATTAAAGAATTCTAATTTTTACAAGATGTATATAGATAACAAGATTTAAATAAAAACATTTAAGCTAACCTCCCTATAAAATGAAGTGACATCAGCATAAGGAAAGCAGCTGACTAGTGAGAAGCTGGTGAGTCTTCATTTTATTTATTTTTATTTAGAGATACAGCACTGAAACAGGCCCTTCGGCCAACCGAGTCTGTGCCGACCATCAACCACCCTCTGAATCCCAGTCTCTCCCTCTCCATTACCCTATGAATCCCAGTCTCTCCCACTCCATTACCCTCTGAATCCCAGTCTCTCCCTCTCTGTTACCCTCTGAATCCCAGTCTCACCCTCTCTGTTACCCTCTGAATCCCAGTCTCTCCCTCTCTGTTACCCTCTGAATCCCAGTCTCTCCCTCTCTGTTACCCTCTGAATCCCAGTCTCTCCCTCTCCGTTACCCTCTGATTCCCAGTCTGTCCCTCTCTGTTACCCTCTGAATCCCGGTCTCTCCCTCTCTGTTACCCTCTGAATCCCAGTTTCTCCCTCTCTGTCTCTCTCTCCCTCCCTCTCTGTTTCTTTCTCTCTCTCTGGCTCTCTCCCTCTCGCTCTCTCTGCCTCTGTCCATGCCTCTGTCTCTCTCACACCATCTCGCCCTCCATCTCTCTGTCACTCCCTCTCTCTGCCTCTCCCTCTCTCTGCCTCTCCATCTCTCTCTCTCTCTCTCTCTCTGTCTCTTTCCATGACTCCATTTGTGCCTCCCTTACACCATCTCTGCCACTCACTCTGTCTCTACCTCCCCCTCTCTGTATCTGCTTTCTCTCTCTGCCTCTCCATCTCTCTCTCTCTCTCTCTCTCTCTCTCTCTCTCTCTCTCTCCTTCTTTTACTTTGTCTCTCCCTATCTCTCTTTCTCACCCTCTGTCCATGACTCTGTTTACATCTCTCTGTCTCTCTCTCTATCCATGATTCCATTTGTGCCTCCCTTGCACCATCTCTCCCACTCTCTCTGTCTCTCTCTGTCTCACTCTCTGTCTCTCTCTCTCTGTCTCTCTCTCTCTGTCCCTCCATCTGTCTTTCCCTCTCTGTCACTCCCTCTCTCTCCAACTATTTCTGTCTCTGCCACTCTCTCTGTCTCTCTCTCTGTCCCTGCATCTGTCTTTCCCTCTCTGTCACTCCCTCTCTCTCCTTCTATCTCTGTCTCTCTCTCTCTCTCTATCCCTCCACCTTTCCTTCCCTCCCTGTCACTCCATCTCTCTCCTTCTCTCTCTGTCTCTCACTTTGTCCCTCCATCTGGCTTTCCCTTCCTGACACTCCCTCTCTCTCCTTCTCTCTCTGTCTCTGCCACTCTCTCTGTCTCCCTCTCTGTCCCTCCATCTGTTTTTCCCTCTCTGTCTCTCCGTCTCACTCCTTCTATCTCTGTCACTCCCGCTCTCTCTCTGTCTCTCTCTCTGTCCCTCCATCTATCTTTCATTCTCTGTCTCTCCCTCTGTCTCCTTCTCTCTCTGCCTCTCTCTCTGTCTCTCTCTCTCTGTCCCTCCATCTGTCTTTCCCTCCCTGTCACTCCCTCTCTCTCTCCTTCCATCTCTGCCCCTCTCTCTCTCTCTCTGTCTTTCCAACTGCCTTTCCCTGTCTGTCTCTCCCAATCTCTCTTTCTCTCTTTGTCTCTGTCTCTCTCTCTGTCTCTCTCTCTGTCCCTCCATCTCTCTTTCCATCTCTGTCTCTCCCTCTCTCACCTTCTCTCTCTGTCTCTCTCTCTACCTCTCCATCTCTCTTTCCCTCCCAGTCACTCCCTCTCTCTCTTTCAATCTCTATCTCTCCCTCTTTCTCCTTCTTTCACTGTCTATCTCTCTCTCTCTTTCCATCTGTCCTTCCCTCCCTGACACTCCCTCTCTCTCCTTCTCTCTCCGTCTCTCTCTCTCTGTCCCTCCATCTGTCTTTCCCTCTCTGTCACTCCCTCTCTCTCCTTCCAACTCTGCCTCTCTCTCTGTCTCTCCATCTGTCTTTCCCTCCCTGTCTCTCCCTCTCTCTCCTTCTATCTCTGTCTCTCTCTCTTTGTCCCACCATCTGTCTTTCCCTTCCTGTCACTCCCTCTCTCAACTTCCATCTCTGCCCCTCTCTCTCTCTCTCTGTCTTTCCTACTGCCTTTCCCTCTCTGTCTCTCCCAATCTCTCATTCTCTCTTTGTCTCTGCCTCTCTCTCTGTCTCTCTCTCTGTCCCTCCATCTCTCTTTCCATCTCTGTCTCTCCCTCTCTCTCTTTCAATCTCTGTCTCTCCCTCTCTCTCCTTCTTTCACTGTCTATCTCTCTCTGTCTTTCCATCCGTCCTTCCCTCCCTGACACTCCCTCTCTCTCCTTCTCTCTCTGTCTCCCACTCTGTCCCTCCATCTGTCCTTCTCTCCCTGTCACTCCATCTCTCTCCTTCTCTCTCTTTATCTCACTCTGTCCCTCCATCTGTCTTTCCCGACCTGACACACCCTCTCTCTCCTTCTCCCTCTGTCTTTCTCTCTGTCCCTCCATCTGTCTTTCCCTCTCTGTCACTCCCTCTCTCTCCTTCTCTCTCTGTCTCTATCTTTCCATCTGTCATTCCCTCTCTGTCACTCCCTCGCTCTCCTTCTCTCTCTGTCTCTCTGTCTCTGTCTCTCCATCTATCTTCCCCACCCCATGTCACTCCCTCTATCTCCTTCTATCTCTGTCTCTGCCTCTCTCTCTGTTTCCCTCTCTGTCCCTCCATCTGTCTTTCCCTCACTGACACTCCCACTCTCTCCTTCTATCTCTGTCTCTCTCTTTCTATCCCTCCATCTGTCCTTCCCTCCCTGTCACTCCATCTCTCTCCTTCTCTCTCCATCTCTCACTCTGTCCGTCCATCAGTCTTTCTCTCCCTGGAACTCCCTCTCTCTCCTTCTCTCTCTGACTCTCTCTCTCTGTCTCACCGTCTGTCTTTCCCTCTCTATATCTCCATCTCTCTCCTTCTCTCTGTCTCTCTCTCTCTCTCTATCCCTCCATCTATCCTTCCCTCCCTGTCACTCCATCTCTCTCCTCTCTCTGTCTCTCACTCTGTCCCTCCATCCCTCTTTCCCTTCCATACACTCCCTCTCTCTCCTTCTTTCCCTCTCTTCCACTATCTCTGTCTCTCTCTCTATCCCTCCATTTGTCTTTCCCTCTCTGTCTCTCTCCTTCTATCTCTCTGTCTCTGCCTGTCTCGCTGTCTCTCTCTCTGTCCCTCCATCTCTATTTCCATCTCTGTCTCTCCCTCTCTCTCCTTCTATCTCTGTCTCTCTCTCTACCTCTCCATCTGTCTTTCCCTCCTAGTCACTCCCTCTCTCTCTTTCAATCTCTGTCTCTCCCTCTCTGCCTGTATCTTTCTCTGTCGCTCCATCTGATTTTCCCTCTGTCTCTCCCTCATTCTCCTTCTATCTCTGTCTCTCTCCTGGTCTCTCCATCTGTCTTTCCCTCACCATCACTCCCTCTCTCTCCATCCATCTCTGCCTCCCTCTCTCTGTCTCTCCATCTGTCTTTCCCTCTCTGTCTCTCCCTCTCTCTCCTTCTATCTCTCTCTTTCTCTCTGTCTCTCCCTCTCTCTCCTTCTATCTCTGTCTCTCTCTCCATCCCTCCATCTGTCCTTCCCTCCCTTTCACTCCATCTGTCTCCTTCTCTCTCTGTCTCTCTCTCTGTCCCTCCATCTGTCTTTCCCTCCCTGACACTCCCTCTCTCTCCTTCCCTCTCTGTCTCTCTCTGTCCCTCCATCTGTCTTTCCCTCTCTGTCTCTCCCTCTCTCTCCTATCTCTGTGTCTCTCTCTGTGTCTCTCTCTGTCTCTGCATCTGTCTTTCCTTCCCTATTTCTCCCACTCTCCCCTTCTCTCTCTGTTTCTGCCTCTCTCTCTGTCTTTCCCTCTGTCTCTCCATCCGTCCTTCCCTCCCCATCACTCCATCTCACTCCTTCTATCTCTGTCTCTCTCTCTCTATCCCTCCATCTGTCCTTCCTTCACTGTCACTCCATCTCTCTCCTCTCTCTGTCTCTCAATCTGTCCCTCCATCTGTCTTCCCCTCTCTGTCACTCGCTCCCTCTCCTTCTATCTCTGTCTCTCTCTCTGCTATCACTGACACTAGGAGAGAGACAGAGGGACGGAGGTTTCGATATGAAGGCAAAGAGAGGGCTGGAGAGAGGGACAAACTTGGAGAGAGAGAGAGATTGTTGAGTTGGATGAAGAGGATAATGTAAGATATATTAACTTGATTTCATCCTTCACTGCTGTGTACACAAACATATTTGAGATAGGTATGAAGAGAAAAAAAAATATCGGGAGATGGAAGAATGCAGATGAAGTTGGGGCCCAGGCGGACATTTTGATGATCCAGAAGGACTAGCCTCCATTTTAAATATTCAGCCAGCTATTCCACTGTGGGAACCATCACACCCTCATGATATTGTTTGTGGAGATTTCATGCTGGCTTATTGGTCAATTTTTAAACCGGGGATTGATAGATTCTTGTTAACCAAAGGTAATAAGAGGTAAAGGGCAAAGGTGGGATTTATGGTGTTAGTTAGATCACAGATCAGCCCTGATCTCACTGAATGCTGAAACAGGGTCGAGGGGTTAAATTGCCTCCTCATCTTCCTATGTCTGATGTTAAATATCTTTCTTTCTCTCTCAGTCACCCTGTCAGTCTATTTCTCTCTTTCTGTCTCTCACTGTTTCTGCTTCAGACAGTGTAGAGTGAGATTCACTCTGTATCCACCCCATGATATTCCTGTCCTGGGACTGTTGGATGGGACAGTGTAGAAGGAGCATTACTCTGTATCTAATCCATGCTGTACCTTTCTGGGGAATGTTGATGGGAGAGTGCAAACAGAGAGGTCTGTGACCAGGGTCCTCATGGAGAGGACTTAATGGTGCCTCCTAATTGAGGTTGGTGCTCCAGGGATGAAAGGGACATTGGCTGTGGGGATACGACATTGGCTGAGAGAGTGGACAATGGTTTTTTCAGACTGGAGGGAGGTATACAGTGGAGGTTTATATTAGGACCATTGATCTTTTTGATATATACTAATGACTTGGACTTGTGTTTGCCAATGTTTGTGACATCTGCAATGTAATAAACCGGGAAGGGACCAGTAGCAGACTTCAGGAGGATAGAGGCAGTCTGGTGAAATGGAGCACACAAGAACAAATGAATTAGGAACAGGAGTAGGCCATTTCCCGGCGGAGCAGCAGGAGAAGGTAGCGACTCTTCGGTGGGTGAGTGAAGGCATCAGGAGCTGTGTTTTAAAAGTAAGTACTTACTGTTTTCCTTGTCTTTGAGTTTCTTTTGGCGCCGGAGGAACCGGAAGCTGGTCGGCAGCGAGGACTCCTGGGTAGGTATTTTCCTTAAAGGTGCGGAGCTGTTGGGGGGGACGGCCTATCGGGGGCAGGCTGCAGTGACCGGGCCTCTGGCACGGGGTCCTGCACTGTGGCTCAGAAGGGAAGGAGGGAGAATGGGAGAGCACTAGTCATCGGGGACTCGATGGTGAGGAGTACGGACAGGCGGTTCTGTGGGCGCAGGCGAGACGCACGGATGGTTTGTTGCCTCCCTGGTGCCAGGGTCCGTGATGTTTGTGATCGCGTCTTCAGGATCCTTAAAGGGGAGGGGGAGCAGCCAGAGGTCGTGGTGCACATTGGCACCAACGACGTAGGAAGGAAGGGTGGCACAGATGTTAGAAGTGAGTTTAGGGAGTTAGGCTGGAAGCTGAAAGCTCGGACGGACAGAGTTGTTATCTCTGGTTTGTTGCCGGCGCCACGTGATAGTGAGGCTAGGAATAGGGAGAGAGCACAGCTGAACACGTGGCTGCAGGAATGGTGTAGGAGGGAGGGCTTCCAGTTCTTGGATAATTGGACTGCATTCTGGGGAAGATGGGACCTGTTCAAACAGGACGGGCTGCATCTGAACCAGAGGGGCACCAATATCCTGGGAGGGAGGTTTGCTAGTACTGTTCGGGAGGGTTTAAACTAGTTTGGGAGGGGGATGGGAACCGGACTTGTAATCCAGGGACCAGTGGGTCCACTCAGAAAGACAAAGAGTGTAGTGAGGTATTGGGGAAGGTAGCACTGTCACAGAGGACAGATGGGCACGGAGAAGGGTTAAAGTGCGTATACTTCAACGCAAGAAGCATCAGGAATAAGGTGAGTGAATTGAAGGCGTGGATGGGCACTTGGGACTACGATGTTGTGGCCATCACTGAAACGTGGATAGGTGAGGGGGAGGAATGGTTTTTGGAGGTACCTGGTTATAGATGTTTTCATAAGATTAGGAATGGTGGTAAAAGAGGTGGGGGGGTGGCATTGTTAGTTAGAAATAGTGTAACAACTGCTGAAAGAATTTTCGAGGAGGATCTGCCGACTGAGGCACTGTGGGTTGAGGTCAGGAACAGGAAAGGAGCAGTCACCTTGATGGGAGTTTTCTATAGGCCCCCCAATAGCAGCAGGGAGGTGGAAGAGCAGATTGGGAAACAGATTTTGGAAAGGAGCAGAAGTCACAGGGTAGTAATTATGGGGGATTTCAACTTCCCAAATATTGATTGGCAACTCTTTAGATCGAATAGTTTGGATGGGGTAGTGTTTGTGCAGTATGTCCAGGAAGCTTTTCTGACTCAGTATGTAGACTGCCCGACCAGAGGGGAGGCAATATTGGATTTGGTACTAGGTAATGAACCAGGGCAAGTGATAGAGCTGTTGGTGGGCGAGCACTTTGGAGATAGTGATCACAATTCTGTAGCATTCACTGTGGTAATGGAGAAGGATAGGTATGTGCAACAGGGCAAGGTTTACAATTGGGGGAAGGGTAGATATGATGCTGTCAGGCAGGAACTGAGGAGCATACGTTGGGAGCATATGCTGGCAGGGAAGGGCACGGTCGAAATGTGGAACTTTTTCAAGGAGCAGATAGTAGGGGCCATTGATAAGCATGTCCCTGTCAGACAGGGAAGGGATGGTCATGTGAGGGAACCGTGGTTGACAAGAGAGGTTGAGAGTCTTGTTAGGAAGAAGAAGGAGGCGTATATAAAGTTGAGGAAAAAGGGCACAGGCATAGCTCTGGAGGGATACAAGATGGCCAGGAAGGATCTGAAGAAAGGGATTAGGAGAGCTAAGAGAGGGCATGAAAAATGCTTGGCGGGTAGGATAAAAGAAAACCCCAAGGCCTTTTACGCGTATGTCAGAAATATGAGGATGACTAGGGGGACCATAGGTCCGGTCAAGGACAATAGCGGGAGACTGTGTGTTGAGCCGGAAGAGATAAGTGAGGTTTTGAATGAGTACTTCTCTTCGGTATTTACGAATGAGAAGGGGTGTATTACTGAAGAGGACGGTGTGAAACAGACTGGTAAGCTCGAGGAAGTGCTCGTTAGGAGGGAAGATGTGTTGGGGTTTTTGAATAACTTGAAGATAGACAAGTCTCCCGGGCCTGACGGGGTATATCCAAGGATGTTATGGGAAGCAAGGGATGAAATTGCAGAGCCGCTGGCAATGATCTTTTCATCTTCTCTGCTGACGGGGGTGGTACCAGGTGATTGGAGGGTGGCAAATGTTGTGCCCCTGTTCAAGAAAGGGAATAGGAACAACCCTGGGAATTACAGGCCAGTTAGTCTTACTTCGGTGGTAGGCAAGTTGATGGAAAAGGTGCTGAGGGATAGGATTTCTGAGCATCTGGAAAGACACTGCTTGATTCGGGACAGTCAGCACGGTTTTGTGAGGGGTAGGTCTTGCCTCACAAGCCTGATTGAATTCTTTGAGCAGGTGACCAAGCAAGTGGATGAGGGTAAACCAGTGGATGTGGTGTACATGGATTTTAGTAAGGCATTTGATAAGGTCCCCCATGGTAGACTTATGGAGAAAGTCAGGAGGCATGGGATAGTGGGGAATGTGGCCAGTTGGATTAAGAATTGGCTAACTGATAGAAGGCAGAGAGTGGTCTTAGATGGTAAATACTCAGCCTGGAGCCCAGTTACCAGTGGCGTGCCACAGGGATCAGTTCTGGGTCCTCTCCTGTTTGTGATTTTTGTTAACGACTTGGATGAGGAAGTCGAAGGGTGGGTCAGTAAATTTGCAGATGATACAAAGGTTGGTGGAGTTGTGGATACCGAGGAGGGCTATTGTCGTCTGCAAAGGGACTTGGATAGGTTGCAGTGCTGGGCTGAAAAGTGGCAGATGGAGTTTAACCCTGAAAAGTGTGAGGTCGTCCATTTTGGAAGGACAAACATGAATGCAAAATACTGGGTTAACGGTAGGGTTCTTGGGCATGTGGAGGAGCAGAGAGACCTTGGGGTCTATGTGCATAGATCATTGAAAGTTGCAACTCAAGTGGATAGGGCTGTGAAGAAGGCATATGGGGTGTTAGCGTTCATTAGCAGAGGGATTGAATTTAAGAGCCGTGAGGTGATGATGCAGCTGTACAGGACCTTGGTAAGGCCTCATTTGGAGTACTGTGTGCAGTTCTGGTCGCCTCATTTTAGGAAGGATGTGGAAGCCTTGGAGAGGGTGCAGAGGAGATTTACCAGGATGTTGCCTGGAATGGAGAATAAGTCTTACGAGGAAAGGCTGAACATTCTAGGCCTCTTCTCATTAGAAAGGAGAAGGATGAGGGGTGACATGATAGAGGTTTATAAGATGATCAGGGGAATAGATAGGGTAGACAGTCAGAAACTTTTTCCCCGGGTGGAGCAAAGCGTTACAAGGGGTCATAAATTTAAGGTGAAGGGTGGGAGATATAAGGGGGATGTCAGGGGAAGGTTCTTTACCCAGAGAGTGGTCGAGGCATGGAATGCCTTGCCCGGGGAAGTTGTTGAGTCAGAAACTTTAGGGACTTTCAAAAGGCTTTTGGATAGGTATATGGATAAAGGAGAATGATGGGGTATAGATTAAATTGTCCTTGACAGAGGACAAAGGATCGGCACAACATTGTGGGCCGAAGGGCCTGTTCTGTGCTGTATGTTCTATATGTTTCTATATTCGGCCCCTCGAGCCTGCTCTGCCATTCAATGGCTGATCTGATTGTGAACTCAACTCCGCTTTCCTGTCTGTGCCCCATAACCCTTGACTCCCTAATTGATCAAAAATCTATCGAACTCAGCCTTGAATATATTCAATGATCCATCCTCCACTGCTCTCTGGGGAAGATAATTCCACAGACTGTCCCCACTCTGAGAGAAACACATTTCTCCTCATCCCAGTTTTAAATGGAACGTCCCTAATTTTTAAACTGTGTCCCCTAGTTCTAGTCTCCCCAACAAGGGGAAACATCCTCTCAGCATCCACCCTGCCCAGTCCCCTCGGGACCTGAGATGTTTCATTCAGATCACCTCTCATTCTTCTAATCTCCAGTGGGTATAGACCCAACCTGTTCAACCTTTCCTCAAAGGATAACCCCTTCATCCCAGGAATCAGCCCAGTGAACCTTCTCTGAACTACTTCGAATGCAATTATATAATTTCTTCAGTAAGGAGACCAAAAGTGCCCACAATCCTGCAGACGTCGTCTAACTTATGCCCTGCACAGCTGTAACAACACTTCCCTACTTTGATATTCTATTCACCTTGCAATAAACAACAACATTCCATTTGCCTTCCTAATCACTCGCTGTAGCTACACGGGAACATTTTGTGATTCATGTACCAGGACACCCAGATCCCTCTGTACCGTACAGTTCTGCAGTCTCTCTCCATTTCAATAATATACTGATTTTTATTCTTCCTGCTAAAGTGGACAAACTAACATTTTCCCACATTGTACTCCATCTGCCAATTTTTTGCTCACTCACTTATGGAAATCTCTTTGTAGACACTTTATGTCCTCTTGACAGCTTCCTATCCAACCTATCATTGGACAGACACAGGGCAAGTTAACTTCAATGCTGAGAAATGTGAAGTGATGCATTTTGGAAGGAAGACTAAATGATATAAACTAAATGGTACAATGTTAGACTGGGTGACAGGACAGAGAGATCTGGGATTTCATCAATGTTACCTGTTCTACCCAAAAGCTCAATTTGGCGCTTTGAATCTGTGAGTTGAATTTAGCTTCATCCTGAAAAGTGTTAGCAAACGTGTTGGGAAATGTGTCAAAAGCTGTTTCCATTCAGACATTCCTGCATTGTGGAAGTGTGAGCTGTCTTTGCAGAGACAGGAAATAGAGTTGTTTGAATGGACCTGCAGGTTTTAGTTGATGCAATAAGGTGAGAATTTGAATTGTGTCCCTTCCAGATACACAGAATTGAAGGTATTTACAGAACACCACATGAAGTAGTTTACCAATGTCTGACAAACTTCAAAGACTTCAAACACATGGAAGAAGAGGAGAAGGGAACAAGAAACAAAACCTGAGACAGTCACACAACAGCAGTAGGAAAATGAATCTCTTTTTATGGGTTTTAATTTGAAGGCCTGAGCTGATGATTGAAAAAGTAGGAGTTCAAAACCCACGCTGGGCTGTTGGGAATTTGAATTCTGTTTTTTCTAAAAATAAACATAAATCTGGAATTAAAGAACCTCTGGGATGGAATGATTCACTCCTGTCTACTAGTGCAAAGCCCGTGTGTGTCTCAGTTTTGCTGTATTTAATAACGATTTCAGATGATGTGGTAGAATGCAACATACCCAAGTTTATCAATGACCCAAAAATAGGCAGCATTGTAAGCAGTGTAGCTGGAAGCAGAACAATGCAAAGAGATATCTGAAGTGAATGGTTAAAACTGTGGTAGATAGATTTCAATGTCAGTAATAAAGACTGGAACGGAGTACTTTATAAATGGTCTCTCACTGTCTTCCAACTTTTTCCCTCTCTCTCCATTTCCCCATTTGTTTCCGTTTCCCTCTCTCCTCTTTCCTTCATCGCCCCCAACTTTATAAATGGAGAGGGTGCACCTTCTACTTTATAAATAAAGATGGAGCTCCCTCCACTTTATACGTAGCGGCGGAGCTCCCTCCATTTTAGACACTGAAAGGGAGCTCCCTCTGGTTTATATAGCTGCCGTGGTGGGATATGAACCCCTGTCCCCAGGCCATCAGATTGGGCCTCTGGATTACGTGACCATTGATATTATCACGACCCAACTGCCTCCAAAATGGATGCGTACTGTGTCTGTCCCATAATATCACTCACAGTAGTTTCTGGGCTGTAACCCTGAACATGGTCCCAAATCAGAGACTCAAAGTTCACATTTTAACTGGGAAAAGGCAGGAACAGAGTGAAACGGGATTGCTTTTGTCCCTGGATTCAGTGTCCACTGCAGACAGATCAGCTACATTTACAATAGAAATGCCAGGAGTGAACAAGGTCAATGCAATAATATGGAAAATGTAAATGATGCCTCTCATAATTGCCATCCGTCCAGTTTGAGGAACTTTTTCAGGTTTATTCCCGAGAGAGGCCTTACTAAGAAAATGTCATTGACATTGAAATGATGGTGTTTTATCCACCACATTATTTACATCAGAGTCAAAGCTGCTGATGTAATGTGTCTGTTCAGGTGAGTGTAACTAATAACAATGATCAGGGGTATAACCATGTCAGTGGAGACTTATCCCCTGTATAAATCAGGACCCATTGGAATGGATCAGCTCAGAGTGCCTGGTGGAGCTGTGGATTCCAGGCTAATAGAAGTCTCTGCTTCTCACAGAAATGGGATATCCAGTATTCGTTCAGTTCATATTCATTTACTATCCTGCACTTGCAGCAATTGGAGTTGCTGGTAAGCCAGTATCTCAGCTTTTAATGGTCTAAATCGATGTTAACTGCACTGCTGTACTCCGTATTATTTCCCTCTGTGTGTGTTACACAGCCACCTGTTCTTTTCCAGCAATTTACTGATGGAATCTCATTATTGTCTACTCTTTACATTCTTGCAGGAACTGTATTATGTATTTAATGGTATTGTTTTAAGTAACTGTGGCTTTGTGACTGGATTATTCTGTGTATTGAATGTATTGGAATGAGATGTTTCAGTTAGGATCAATAATCAGACTATTAGGAGTTTTTAACAGTTTCATGATGTGGATCTAACCGGTCCTGGAATATTTTTATGATTTTTTTCAGTGATTGATAATGAGACATCTCACGGTCCCAGTGTTACAAGCGGACAGAACAATGTCCTCCATCCCCAATAACATGGCTCAGTTTAACTGTGATTTCAATGTATTTATTGATTATCACTGTTATCAAATATTATTTCATTCTGTGTGTGTCTGACACTGCTTCAGAAGTCTGGCTACTGAACTGAGTTTGCTGCTGACACTTTCACTTCTCCTTCTCTGCTTCACTGTGGACCTTCACTGTCACTGGACTACATTGTAAAATAGAAAGTATTGATGTGATGTTTTATTGGTTTTCACTCTATCAGTTGGAATCAAGAGTCTTTCCATTTATCTGTAGATTATCAGCTGCAGCGCTGATGTTAGTGTTTTATTAATTAAACAATCCCACATTCTAACAGATTACTTTATAATTCCAGGAAAGGGAATTTCACTGATTGTGAGGTTTGTCTGGAAGTAGCTTTCGATCCTGTTTATTCCATGTATTGTCGATGACGTGAAGAGTGTCGGTGAACAGGTGGAGACTTGAGTGTTCTGTAGATACATTAAATTATTCACAGAGGTTTCACCATTGAACAAACTGACTCTGAGAATAGAATCGTTAAACCTGGGGCTGGTGAACAGAACACAGACGCAGAATGTTAGGAATAAATCATATGTGAAAAGTAGCATTAATTAACAATTTACCGGGTGTGTGTCCTCCGGAGAGATAGGGAAGGAGAAAAGGAGCAGGGAGAACGAAACCGATGGAAAAGGAAAAGCAGAAGTAAAGAGAAAGAGAAAGAAGCAGAAGTGTAAATAATTCACTATCATAAAGTGCTGGAATTTCCAGAACAATTAGTGAGAGAAATTGTGAGTTGAAGTTGTCTGTTGTCAGATTGTGTTCATTTTCCTGTTGGACTTTATCCTCTTTGTTGATTTCTGTCTGGTCCTCATTTTGTTTTGTAGAGTGTTCCTATTCCCAACTTAGTGACTGAATAAACAGAATAGAATCAGTTCATCACTGATGGTAATTCATTATTTAAATACTGCACTTTAAAATCTCTGTGACTGCTGAATTCAATAAAGAGCGAGGCTGATATCAGAAATATATTTACATTTATATTTAATAGCCTGTACAAACTAAATATATTGACTATATTGTATAAACAATGAACTGTTCTCCAATACCAATAACCACAGGGATTATTGTTTGGATGTATTAATTGAGTTGTATTACTGGGATCTACAGATTAGATTTCCTCTAACACTCTGCTGCAGTCTCTCCCTGTGAATCTCAGCCTCTCCTCTCACTGTATTGAATCCTCAGTCTCCTCATCCATTGCTTCAGTTTATCCACTTTCCCAAACCATCTGCTCCAGTCTCCCCTCCTGCTCCAACATGTCCTTTCCCTGGAATTTAGAAGGTTATGGGGTGATTTGATGAATGTTTTCAAGATAAGAAGGGAAACTGAACGGGTGGACAGAGAGTAACAATTCCAACTGGCTGCGGAGTCAGGAACTTGGGGGCATAGTCTAAAAATAGAAACGCAGTCTAAAAACCTTTCAGGAGTAAAATGAAGAAACAAGGTGTGGTATCAGTTTGAAACTCTCTTCCACAAACAGCAATTGATGCTGAGACACTTGTTGTTTTTAAATCTGAGTTTAATAGATTTTTGTTAACCAAAGGTATTAATGGGCAAAGATAGGTACATCGCGTTAGATCACACATCAGCCATGAGCTCATTGAATAACAGAAGAGGGTTGAAGGGCCAAATGGCCTCCTCCTCTTCCTCTGTCCAAGACAAATATCTTGCTATCATTATCTGTGTCTTGGTCTGTGTCTCTCTCTTTGTCTCTCTTTCTGTCTGTCTGTCTCTCTCTCTCTCTCCTTTCTCAAATATCTGTGGAAATCCACAAACATTATTCAGCCATTTTCGGCTGGTTCTCGGTGGCCATTTTATCTTACCACAACACTGGGACATTTATTCCAGAGACCGACTCCTCATCAATGTAAGGATAGTGCTCAAATTGTGACAGAGACACACACATGGAGACACTGAGACACACAGTACTAGAAAATAATTATTCATTCCCTTGTGCCCAATAAAGTGCCCTCCACTGTGATTAGGCTTGGTGGCCTGTAAATACTCAGTCTATTACTTTCTCCCTTGTTAATCAACAGGACAGCATACACAGTCCTCCAGTCCTCTGGCAGCACGACGATAACCAGTGAGGATTGGAAAATGATGGTCAGAGCCTCTGCTATTTCCTCCTTTGTACCTGTAAACAGTCTGAGCCTGGTGAATTATCAGCTTTCAAAGATGCTAATCCCTGAATATTTCCTCTCTCACTGTTTATCCCATTCAATATTTCAAATCCCTCCTCATTGACTACAATGTCCGTGTCGTCCCCTCTATTGTGAAGACAGTCGCCATGTATTCATTCTGAACCATGCCCGCATCATCCGCCTCCACGTTTAGGAAAAAGGAGGAGAGACGATATAAAGTAAGGGATAGAATTCTGAAGGACGTGCCGGAACAGAAACATCTGAGGGGTATTTGTGCACTAATCACTGAAGGTGGCAGGGCAGGTTCAGAAAGTGATTAAACGGCAGAAGGGCTCCTGAGATTATAAATAGAGACATTGAATAGAAAAACAAGGAAATTATGACCTTTGTAAAACGCTGGTTTGCCTTCAACTGGAGCATTGTCCAATTCTGGACACCGTACTTTAGGAAGAATGTAGGAGCATTAGAGAGGGTGCAGAAAAGATTCACAAGAATGGTTTCAGGGATGAGGGTCTTCAGTTACATGGATAGATTGGAGAAGCTGGGGTTGTTCTCTGTGTCTCTCACTGTCTCTCCCTCCTGCTATCTGTGACACTAAGAGGGAGACAGAGGGAGAGAGGCTTGGAGATGCAGATAGAGAGAGTGCTGTTGAGAGGGACAAGATTGGAGAGAGAGAGATTGTTGAGGTGGATTGAAAGGCTGAATGGAAGATATATTCATTTAATGGAATCCTTTACTGTTGTGTATGCAAACAGAGAAAGATAGGTATGTCGAGTGAAATATTGGTGGAGTGGGAGAAATGTGGATGAAGTTGGGGCCCAGGCGGCCAGTTTTGATGATTAGGAAGGAAAACCCTCCATTGTAACATCTAGCCAGTTATTCAACCATGGAACCCATCACACCCACATGATATTGGTGTGGAAAATTTGTAATCTATGCCCATGGTTATTGACGCCTCTGTTAAGGGTAATGGGTCCTTCCTTTCCACTCTATCTAGGCCCGTCATTATTTTATACACCTCACTTAAATCTTCCCTTCAAACTTCTTTGTTCCAAAGAAAACAATTCCAGCCGATCCAATCTTTACTCATAGTTAAATTTCTCAATTCCTGACAAAATACTCTGTTAATGTCCTCTGCACCCTCTCGAGTGTGATCACATCCTTCCTGAAATGTGTTCACCAGAACTCTACACAGTACTCTACCTGTGGTCTAACTAGTGTTTTATACAGTTCTAGCATAACCTCCCTGCTCTTATATTCTCTACATCAGCCAATAAAGGAAAGTATTCCGTAAGCCTTCTTAACCACCTTTTGCACCTGTCCTGTAACCCTCAGGAATCAGTGGATATTCACTCCAAGGCCCCTCTGTTCCCAGACAGAGCGATTGTTCAGTTAGATTGAAAGAGCAAACGTAAAACATAATAATTTGATGTAATCTTTCACTGCAGTATACACATAAGAGCGAGAGGCATGGAGTGTGAAATATCGGGGTAGTGGGAGAAAAATAGATGGAGATGGTAACAAATTGGAAAGGAGTGATAGGTACAGAGAGTTTTAGCTTTAGTTTTAGAGATACAGCACTGAAACAGGCTCTTCGGCACACCGAGTCTGTGCCGACCATCAACCATCCATTTTATACTGATCAAACACTAATCCCATATTCCTACCACTTCCCCACCTGTCCCTATCTTTCCCTACCACCTACCTATACCATTTCCAACTTATAATGGCCAATTAACCTATCAACCAGCAAGTCTTTGGTCTGTGGGAGGAAACTGGAGCACCCGGAGGAAACCCACACTGACACAGAGAGAACTTGCAAACTCCACACAGGCAGTACCCAGAATTGAACCCGGGTCGCTGGAGGTCTGAGGCTGCGGTGCTAACCACTGCGCCACTGTGCCACCCAATGGAATTTGCAATGTAATAAACAGGGAAGGGAATAGTGGTAGACTTCAGGAGTAGAGAGGCAGTCTGGTGAAATGGTCAGGCACATAGCAGGTTCACTTCAATGCTGAGAAATGTAAAATGATGCATTTAGGAAGGAAGGCTGATGAGAGGCGATATAAACTAAATGGTACAATGTTAAAATGGGTGCAGGGACAGAGAGATCTGGGATTTCATTTGTGTCACTTTTTACATCTGAAAGATTCAATTTGGGGCTTGCAATCACGAAGTTGAATTTAGCTTCATCCTGAAAAGTGTTAGCAAACGTGTTGGGAAATGTGTCAAAAGCTGTTTCCATTCAGACATTCCTTCATTGTGGAAGTGTGAGCTATCATTGCAGAGACAGGAAATAGAGTTATTTGAATGGACCTGCAGGTTTTGGTTGATGCAATAAGGTGAGAATTTGAATTGTGTCCTTTGCAGATCCACAGAATTGAAGGTATTTACAGAACACCACATGAAGTAGTTTACCAATGTCTGACAAACTTCAAAGACTTGAGACACATGGAAGAAGAGGCGAAGGGAACAATATACAAAACCTGAGACAGTCAGACAACAGCAGTAGGAAAATTAATCTCTTTTTATGGGTTTTAATTTGAAGGCCTGAGCTGATGATTGAAAAAAACATAAATCTGGAATTAAAAAAACCTCTAGGATGGAATGATTCACTCCTGTCTACTAGTGTAAAGCCTGTGTGTGTCTCAGATTTGCTGTATTTATGAACGATTTAAGATGATGTGGTAGAATGTCACATACCCAAGTTTGCCAAAGACACAAAACGAGGCAAAAAAGACTAGAACAGAGTACTTGATAAATGGTGAAAAACGAGAAACACTGGAGGTTCTAAGAGACTTGAGGGGTTTGTGTCCATTTGAGTGCAGTGTCGATTTACCAGAATGATAACTGGACTCCAAGGGTTAAATTACAAGGTGATATTACACAAACTAGGGATGTGTTCCCTGGAATTTAGGAGGATCAAGATGCTTTGTTCAAAGTTGTTGAGATATTAAGGGGAACTGATGGGGTAGTTTGGGAGAAACTATTTCGGCAGCTTGGGAACATAGGAACAGGAGTAGGCCATTCAGCCCATCGAGCCTGCTCCGCCATTCAATACTATCATGGCTGATCATCCACTTCAATGCCTTTTTCCCAGACTATCCTCATACTCTTTCTGTCATTAGTGTTCAGAAATCTGTCAATCTCTGCTTTAAACATACCAAATGACTGATCTTCCACAACCCTCCTGAGTAGAGAATTCCTAAGATTCACAACCCTCTGAGGAATGACATTTCTCCTCATCTCTGTCCCAAGTGGCTTCCCCCTCATGTTGAAATTGTGTCCCCTGATGCTAGACTCCTCAACCAGGAGCAACATCTTACCTGCATCTACCCTGTCTATCTATAACGTTACCTCAGGGTCTCCACACAGCCTGTCTCCCCGTCCCCCTGCTTCTAAAGTGTCTCAGGGTCTCCTGGCAATATCTCTCTGCTTCTGTCTCTATCCCTCACTTTCTCTCTGTTCTCTCTCCATTTCTATCTCTCACTATCTCTCTGTTACTCTCCCTCTGTTCCTCTCTCTCTGTCTATCACTCTCTCCCACCATGTTGGTTATCATTGGGGGTCGAGTTAAATCACAGACAAAATAAACACTTCACCTGTCTGCCCGGGAATAAATAGCAAAATTTGTGGATATTTTATGTCTGTATTCAGACAATATAGACAGGAGTGTATATTATATGATGGGATGCTGCAAATCGATTTACACTAGTCCTGTTGGAAAAACAACTTAAAAAGAATTATTCACAAGTCTAGTCCAACTTCACGACAGATTTGACCCGATAAGGTAATAAATGCCAAAAGTCTGGAGTTTTTTGCAGTACGTTAAGCTTTACTCTGTCTGGCTTTCAGAAATTAAACATTACACATGCACTGCAAGATTAAAGATTATACATAGGTTAGGTTACATAGAATTTTGGAAGGACTAACAAGGCTAGGGAATATCCAATGAATGGTAGGACCAGAGGAAGTACCGAGTGTCAGAGGGATCTTGGTGTACTTGTCCACAGATCACTGAAGGCTGCAGCGCAGGTAGACAAGGTCGTTAGGAAGGTATATGGGACACTTGCCTTTATTAGTTGAGGCATAGAAGAGAAGGGCAGGGAGGTTTTGATGGATATGTATAAAACACTGGTTAGGCCACAGCTGGAGTACTGTGTACAGTTCTGGGCACCACACGAAAGGAAGGATGTGATTGCACTGGAGAGGATGCAGAGGAGGTTGACCAGGATGTTTTCTGGGCTGGAGCATTTCAGCTATGAAGAGAGACTGAAAAGGCTGGAGTTGTTTTCCTTCGAGCAGAGAAGGCTGAGGGGGCACCTGATTGAGATGTACAAAATTATGAGGGGCATTGATAGGTTAGATAGGAAGAAACATTTTCCCTTCGCGGAGGGGGTCAATAACCAGGGGGCAAACATTGAATGTAAGGGGCAGGAGGTTTAGAGGGGATTTGAGGAAAAGATATTTCACCCAGAGGGTGTTTGGAATCTGGAACGCTCTGCCTGAAGAGGTGGTAGAGGCAGGGACCCTCACAACATTTAAGAAGTATTCAGATGAGCACTTGAAATGCCGTAGCATACAAGGGTACGGGCCAAGTGCTGGAAAATGGGACTAGAATAGGTAGGTGCTTGATGGTGGACACAGACACGATGGGCCGAAAGGCCTGTTTCTGTGCTGGATAACTCTATGACTCCAACTGTCGTCATAGAATTCAGCTTAAAATTGATCAGTTACATTGTTATTTCAGTCCATATTTACAGTGCACACGGTACCTTACTGTTGTAATGAAGTCGCATAGTATCTATTCATCCCACTGGGGCAAAATGTCACTGGCTCAACATTCTCACCAAATACTAAAGCATTCCACAATGCAAGACTCACAATTTCAGCACAAGTTTCCTTTGCTGAGTCTCGATGGTCTGTTCTGATTCTCTGAGGAATTACTGATGCTTCTCCTCCACATGAGCAGTCGTCCTAATCCCGTGTGCCTGTCCTGCTCCCAAACCCGGCATCCGCTTACATTAAGGCAAGTGATACAGAAGCGTCTCAGTGACTGAGGCAGGTGAGTCTTGAGGCTGAGCCGGGCACAGTGAGTGACCCGGGTTACTCCAACAGTCGAGGGACTGTTTAAACTGCACTGTACTCTGTATCTAACCTGTGATGTACCTTCTCTGAGATTGTTTGATGGGTCAGTGCAGACGAGGAGAGTTATTCCCTCCACTGTGATTAGGCTGGATGGCCTGTTATTACTCTGTCTATTACTTTCACCCTTGTTAATCAACAGTACAGTATGTGCAGTCCTCCAGTCCTCTGGCACCACGACTATAACCAGAGAGGATTGGAAAATGGTGGTCAGAGCCTCTGCTATTTCCACCCTTGCACCTCTAAACAGTCTGAGCCTGGTGAAGTTTCAGCTTTCAAAGATGCTGAATCCCTGAATATTTCCTCTCTCACTGTTTATCCCGTTCAATATTTCAAACCCCTCCTCATTGACTACAATGTCTGTGTCGTCCCCTCTTTTGTGAAGACGTTTGCAATGTATTCATTAAGAACCATGCCCGCATCTTCCGCCTCCACAGTTAGGAAAAAGGAGGAGAGTCGATATCAAGTAAAGGATAGAAATCGAAAGGAGGTGCAGGAACAGACACATGTGGGGACTATTTGTGCACTAATCACTGAAGGTGGCAGGGCAGGTTCAGAAAGTGGTTAAACGGCATAAGGGATCGTGAGATTATAAATAGAGACATTGAATAGAAAAACAAGGAAAATATGACCTTTGTAAAACGCTGGTTTGCCTTCAACTGGAGCATTGTCCAATTCTGGACACCGTACTTCAGGAAGAATGTGAGGGCATTAGAGAGGGTGCAGAAAAGATTCACAAGAATGGTTTCAGGGATGAGGGTCTTCAGTTACGTGGATAGATTGGAGAAGCTGGGGTTGTTCTCTGTGTCTCTCTCTGTCTTCCTCTCTCTGTCTCTCCCTCCTGCTATCTCTGACACTAAGAGGGAGACAGAGGGATAGAGGCTTAAATATGCAGGCAGAGAGAGGGCAGTCGAGATGGACAAGGTTGGGGGGAGAGAGATTGTTGGGGTGGATTGAAAGGGAGAATGTAAGATATATTCATTTGATGTAATTCTTCACTGCTGTGTCTGCAAACAGAGAAAGATAGGTATGTAGAGTGACACACTGGTAGAGTGGGAGAAATGTAGATGACGTTGGGGCCCAGGCGGCCAGTTTTGATGATCAGGAAGGAAAACTCTCCAGTGTAAACATCCAGCCAGGTATTCCACCATGGAAGCCATCACACCCTCATGATATTGGTGAGGAAATCTTGTAATCTATGCCCATGGTTATTGACCCCTCCGTTAAGGGAAATGGGTCCTTCCAAGTCACTCTTTCTAGGCCCGTCATTATTTTATACACCTCAATTAAATCTTCCCAACAACCTTCTCTGTTCCAAAGAAATCAATTCCAGCCTATCCAACCTTTCCTCATAGTTAAAATTCTCCGTTCCTGACAACATCCTCTGTAAATCCCCTCTGTACCCTCCCAAGTGTGATCACATCCTTCCTGTAATGTGCTGACCAGAACTGTCCACAGTACTCTAGTTGTGGTCGAACTAGTGTTTTGTACAGTTCTAGCATAACCTCCCTGCCGTTATATTCTCTACATCGGCCAATAAAGGAAAGTATTCTGTAAGCCTTCTTCACCACCTTATCCACCAGTCCTGTTACCCTCAGGAATCAGTGGACATTCCCTCCAAGTCCCCTCTGTTCACAATCTGAGAGATTGTTCAGTTAGATTGAAAGAGCAAATGTAAAACATAAAAAATTGATGTAATCCTTCATTGCAGTATACACAGACATATGAGCGAGAGGCATGGAGTGTGAAACATCGGGGGAGAAGGAGAATAATAGATGGAGAAGGCAGCAAATTGGAAAGGAGTGATAAGGACTGAGAGAGAAGTAATCTCTGGTAAAATCTCTTGCTGGTAATCTCTCTCCATCTCTATCTCTCTCTTCCAATCTCTTCTGCTGTCTGAAACCCTATTTCTTCTCTCTGTTACTCACTTTCAAGTTTATCTCTCTACTTTTCGCCCTCCATATCTATCTCCCTCTGCACACCAGCTCAATCTCTCTCTCTTGCTCTCAGGATGGGAAGAGGGAGAAAGAAAGGCAGAAATAGGGTGTTGCAGGCAATGAGAGATGAGGAGAAAGAGACAGAGGAACAGCGAGTCTGGCATTGGTAGATGGATCTTTACTCTGTATCTAACCCCGTGCGCACTGTCCTGTGAGTATTCGATGGGGACAGTCTCGGACGGGGCGGACTGTCTAAAAATCAAACATTAGTCGAAAGCCCTTTCAAAGATGAAACTCAGAAACACTTCTACATACAAAGGGTGGTAGAAGTTTGGAAATGTCTTCCACAAATGACCCCTCCCTATCTCTGCAATCTCCTCCAGCTCCACAATCCACCAATACCTGCGATCCTCTAATTCTGGCCTCTTGAGCATCCCCAATTTGAATTGTTCCAACATTGGAGGCCGTACCTTCAAGCTGCCAAGGCCCTAACTCTGGAATTCCTTTCCTAAACCTCTCCGACGCACTAACACTCCTTCCTCTTTGAAGACGCTTCCTCAAACCAACCTCGTTGACCAGTGTAATATCTCCTTAAGTGACTCGGTGTCAACTTTTTATTTGCCTTATTTATTTGTTGGATGTGTGCGTTACTGGCCAGGCCAGCATTTATTGCCCATCTGTAATAGCCCTTGAGAAGGTGGTGTTGAGCCTCGTTATTGAACCGCTGCAGTCCATGTGGGGTAGGTATACCCACAGTGCTGTTAGAAAGGGAGATCCAGGATTTTGACCCAATAACAGTGAAGGAATGGCGATAGAGTTTCAAGTTAGGATGGTGTGTGACTTTAGTTGTTGTGTGCGGACAGTAATTTCAGTGCGCAGTCCATTTAAATTTTTAATTATTTATTTTTTTCACGTGGTTAGATGTAAAGTTTCTCCTACAATCTGCCTGCCTCCCCGTATCTCCTCACTCTTTCTGCCCGTCTCTCCCTCCTTCTCCAAAGCCACTGCTTTGCTCTGTATCTAAACTCACACTGTACCTGCCCTGGTAGGTCTCATTATTGTGCTTAAGCAATGAGTTATCCAGTTCCAGCATAACCTCCCTGCTCTTATATACTTTAACAGCCTTGTTGGGAATGGCACTGCAGTCTGAAAATATGAAACACTGATCCAACATTCACCCCTAAAACACTCATACAAACCTCCAAAAACAGGACTGGGAAGATAATGAGGATTGTTAATGATTGTTACAATTTGTCTCATCCTCTCTCTGTCTCTCCCTCTCATGTCTGCTTCTTCCCAACTTTCTCTCTCTCCTTCTCACCCTCGCCCTCTCCCTCTTTCTTTGCCTCTTTCCATGACTCTGTCTCTAACACCATCTCTCTCTCCTTGGACAGAAATGTTTTTATCCATTTCTTGGTTAATTTTGAATCTGTAAATCTTGCCCTTGCTGGGAACGTCACTGCAGTTTGAAAATATCAAACACTGTTCAACACTCGCCCCCTAAACTCTCACACTAAACCCCCAATACAGGACTGTGCAGTTAATGGGGATTGTTACTGAGGTTCTGTCAAAGTGCCATCACACACTGTTTCCCATTTCCCATGCTTCTAAAGTTTGTCAGTGTTTAATAATATTTTTTTAAATACTATTAAATGTCACTTCAGTTTGAAAATATCAATCATTGATCCAACACTCACCCCCAAAACATTCACACTAAACCTCTGATCTTTCCTTTCAAAATTAGGTCTTGCACATAGCCAGTTTTACTTTTTAATTCTATCTTTTGTCAACATTATTAGATGTAAGATTTTTCCGATAATCTCGCCCTCCCTCTCTCTCTCCCTCTGCATCTGTCTCTCTCCCTCTGCATCTGCTTGCCTCCCTTTCTGTCTGTCTCACTCTGCATTTGCCTGCCTCCCTTTCTGTCTCTCCCTCTCTGTCTCTGTTTCTCCTTTTTCCTCTATCATTCTACCTCTGTCTCTCTCCCCCTCCCTCTGTCTCTGTCCCACTCTGACTGTGTCTCTCTCCGTCTGTGTCTCACTCCTTCCATCTCTCCGTCCCTCTGTACATGAACAGCAATGCTTTGAGCCATTTGTTTGGTTAATTTTGAATCTTTAACTCTTGCTTTTGTTGGGAATGTCAATGCAGTTTGAAAATATCAAGCACTCATCTGACACTCATCCCTAAAACCCTCACATTAAACCCCAAATACCGACTGGGCAGACAATGGGGTTGTTACTGGGGTTCCATCAAGGTCTCATTTCACTATCTCTTCTGTCTCTCACTGTCTTCCACTTTGTCCTCATTCTCTCCATTTCCCCATTTGTTTTCGTTTCCCTCTTCTCCTTTTTCCTTCATCGCCCGAAACTTTATAAATAAGGAGGGAGCTCC
Source organism: Heterodontus francisci (assembly GCF_036365525.1). NCBI lineage: Eukaryota > Metazoa > Chordata > Chondrichthyes > Heterodontiformes > Heterodontidae > Heterodontus > Heterodontus francisci. The sequence goes on along the minus strand of NW_027141623.1, from coordinate 331,140 downwards.
CTCTGTTTTATATAGCTGCCGTGGTGGGATTTGAATCCCTGTCCCCAGGCCATCAGCTTGGGCCTCTGGATTACGTGACCAGTGATATTATCACGACCCAACTGCCTCCCAAATGGATGTGTCCAGTGTCTGTCCCGTAATATCAATCACAGTAGTTTCTGGGCTGTAACCCTGAACATGGTCCCGAATCAGAGACTTAAAGTTCACATTTTAACTGGAAAAAGGCAGGAACAGAGTGAAACGGGATTGCTTTTGTCCCTGGATTCGGTGTCCACTGCAGACAGATCAGTTACATTTACAACAGAAATGCCAGGAGTGAACACAATCAATACAATAATATGGAAAATGTAAATGACGCCTCTCAAAATTGCCATCCATCCAGTATGAGTGCAGATTTCAGGGTTATTCCCGAGAGAGGTCTCACTCAGAAAATGTCATTGACATTGAAATGATTGTGTTTTATCCACCACATTATTTACATCAGAGTCAAAGCTGCTGATGTAATGTGTTTGTTCAGGTGAGTGTAATTAATAGCAATGATCAGGGGTATAACCGTGTTAGTGGGACTTATCCCCTGAATAAATCAGCGCCCATTGGAATGGATCAGCTCAGAGTGCCTGGTGGAGCTGTGGATTCCAGGCTAATAGAAGTCTCTGCTTCTCACAGGAATAGGATATCCAGTAATGTATCAGATACAAGACATTTATTATCCTGTACTTGCAGCAATTGGAGTTGCTGGTAAGCCAGTATCTCAGCTGTTAATGGTGTAAATCGATGTTAACTGTGCTGCTGTACTGGGTATTATTTCTCAATGTGTGTGTTACACAGCCGCCTGTTCTTTTCCAGCAATTTACTGATGGAATCTCCTCATTGTCTACTGTTTCATTCTTGCAGGAACAGTATTATGTATTTAATGGTATTGTTTTAAGTAACTGTGGCATTATTACTGGATTATTCTGTGTATTGGATGTATTGGAATGAGATGTTTCAGTTAGGATCAATAATCAGACCATTAGGAGTTTTTAACATTTTGATGATGTGGATCTAACCGGTCCTGGAATAATTTTATGATTGTTTTTGCAGTGATTGATAATGAGACATCTCACAGTCTCAGTGTTACAAGGGGACAGAACAATGTCCTCCCTCCCCAATAACATGGCTCAGTTTAACTGGGATTTCAATGTGTTTATTGATTATCACTGTTATCAAATATTATTTCATTCTGTGTGTGTCTGACACTGCTTCAGAAGTCTGGCTACTGAACTGAGTTTGCTGCTGACACTTTCACATCTCCTTTTCTGCTTCACTGTGGACCCTTCACTGTCACTGGACTACATTGTAAAATAGAAAGTATTGATGTGATGTTTTACTGGTTTTCACTCTATCAGTTGGAATCAAGAGTCTTTCCATATACCTGTAGATTATCAGCTGCAGCGCTGATGTTGGTGTTTTATTAATTAAACAATCCCACATTCCAACAGATTACTTTATAATTACAGGAGAAGGAATTTCAATGATTGTGAGGTTTGTCTGGAAGTAGCTTTCGATCCTGTTTATTCCATGTATTGTAGATGAAGTGAAGAGTGTAGGTGAACTGGTGGAGACTTGAGTGTTCTGTAGATACATTAAATTATTCACAGAGATTTCACCATTGAACAAACTGACTCTGAGAATAGAATCATTGAACCTGGGGCAGGTGAACAGAACACAGACGCAGAATGTTAGGAATAAATCATATGTGAAAAGCAGCATTCAGTATCCATTTACAGGGTGTGAGTACTCCAAAGAGATCGGAAAGGAGAAAAGGAGCAGGGAGAAGGAACCAGATGGAAAAAGAAAAGCAGAAGTCAAGAGATAGGGAAAGAAGCAGCAGTGTGGATAATTGACTAACATAAAGTGCTGGAATGTGTAGTATAAATAGTGAGAGAAACTATGAGTTAAAGTTGTCTGTTGTCAGATTGTGTTCATTTTCCTGTTGGACTTGATCCTCTGTGTTGATTTCTGTCAGGGCCTCATTTTGTTTTGTCGAATGTTCCTATTCCCAACTTAGTGACTGAATAAACAGAACAGAATCAGTTCATCACTGATGGTAATTCATTATTTAAATACTGCACTTTAAAATCTCTGTGACTGCTGTATTCAATAAAGAGCGAGGCTGATATCAGAAATATATTTACATTTATATTTAATAGCCTGTACAAACTAAATATATTGACTATATTGTAGAAACAATGAACTGTTCTCCAACACCAATAACCACAGGGATTATTTTTTGTATGTATTAATTGAGTTGTATTACTGGGATCTATAGATGAGATTTCCTCTAACACTCTGCTGCAGTCTCTCCCTGTGAATCTCAGCCTCTCCTCTCACTGTATTGAATCCTCAGTATCCTCATCCATTGCTTCAGTTTATCCACTTCCCCAAACCATCTGCTCCAGTCTCCCCTCCTGCTCCAACATTTCCTTTCCCTGGAATTTAGAAGGTTATGGGGTGATTTGATGAATGTTTCCAAGATAATAAGGGAATCTGAACGGGTTATCAGAGAGTAACAATTCCCACTTGCTGCGGAGTCAGGAACTTGGGGGCATAGTCTAAAAATATAAACGCAGTCTAAAAATCTTTCAGGAGTGAAATGAAAAAACACTTCAACACACCAGGTGTGGTATCAGTTTGGAACTCTCTTCCACAAACGGCAATTGACGCTGAGATACTTGTTAGTTTTTAAATCTGAGTTTGATAGATTTTTATTAACCAAATGTATTAAGGGGCAAAGATAGGCACATGGAGTTAGAACACACATCAGCCATGAGCTCATTGAATAACAGGGGAGGGTTGAGGGGCCAAATGGCCTCCTCCATCTCCTCTGTCCAATGACAAATATCGTGCTATCATTCTCTGTGTCTTGGTCTGTGTCTCTCTCTTTGTCTCTCTTTCTGTCTCTCTCTCCTCTCTCAAACATCTGTGGAAATCCACAAACATTAGTTCGCCATTTTAGGCTGGTTTGCGGTGGCCATTTTATGTTACCACAACACTGGGACATTTATTCCAGAGACCGACTGCTCACCAATGTAAGGGTAGTGCTCAAATTGTGACAGAGACATGGAGACACTGAGACACATATTATTAGAAAGGAATTAATCATTCCCTTTTGCCCAGTAATTTTCCCTCCACTGTGATTAGGCTGGGTGGCCTGTAATTACTCAGTCTATTACTTTCTCCCCTGTTAATCAACAGTACAAGATTCGGAGTCCTCCAGTCCTCTGGCAGCACGAATATAAACAGAGAGGATTGGAAAATGATGGTCAGATCCTCTGATATTTCCTCCCATTCACCTCTTAACAATCTGAGCCTGTTGAATTATCAGCTTTCAAAGATGCTAAACCCCTGAATATTTCCTCTCTCACTGTTTATCCCATTCAATATTTCAAAGCCCTCCTCATTGACTACAATGTCTGTGTCGCCCCCTCTTTTGTGAAGACAGTTGCAATGTATTCGTTAAGAACCATGCCAGCATATTCCGCCGACATGGTTAGGAAAAAGGAGAAGCGACGATATAAAGAAAAGGATAGAATTCTAAAGGAGGTACAGGAACAGACACATCTGGGGGTTATTTGTGCACCAATCACTGAAGGTCGCAGGGCAGGTTCAGAAAGTGGTTAAACGGCAGAAGGTGTCCTGAGATTATAAATAGAGACATTAAATACAAAAGCAAGTAAAATATGACCTTTGTAAAGCGCTGGTTTGCCTTCAACTGGAGCATTGTCCAATTCTGGACACTGTACTTTAGGAAGAATGTGGGGGCATTAGGGAGGGTGCAGAAAAGATTCCCAAGAATGGTTCCAGGGATGAGTGACTTCAGTTACGTGGATAGATTGGAGAAGCTGGGGTTGTTCTCTGTGTCTCTCTCTGTATTCCTCTCTCTATCGCTCCCTCCTGCTATCGCTGACACTGAGAGGGAGACAGAGGGAGAGAGGCTTAGATATGCAGGCAGAGAGAGGGCTGTCGAGAGGAACAAGGTTGAAGAGAGAGAGATTGTTGGGGTGGATTGAAAGGGAGAATGTAAGATATATTCATTTGATGTAATCCTTCACTGCTGTGTCCGCAAACAGAGAAACATAGGTACATAAAGTGAAATATTGATAGAGTAGGAGAAATGTGGATGAAGTTGGGGCCCAAGCGGCCAGTTCTGATGATCCAGAAGGAAAATGCTCCATTGTAAACATCCAGCAAGGTATTCCACCATGGAAGCCATCACACCCTCATGATATTGGTGTGGAAATCTTGTAATCTATGCCCATGGTTATTGACTCCTCCGTTAAGGGAAATGGGTCGTTCCTATCCACTCTATCTAGGCCCGTCATTATTTTATACACCTCAATTAAATCTTCCCTTCAACCATCTGTGCTCCAAAGAAATCAATTCCAGCCTATTCAATCTTAACTCATAGTTAAAATTCTCCATTCCTGACAACATCCTCTGTAAATCTCCTCTGTACGCTCTCCAGTATGATCACATCCTTCCTGTAATGTGGTGACCAGAACTGTGCACAGTACTCTAGCTGTGGTCGAACTAGTGTTTTACACAGTTCTAGCATAACCTCCCTGCTCTGACATTGTCTGCATCGGCTAATAAAGGAAAGTATTCCGTAAGCCTTCTTAACCACCTTATCCATCTGTCCTGTTACCCTCAGGAATCAGTGGAAGTCTCTCCAAGGCCCCTCTGTTCTCAGTCTGAGACATTGTTCAGTTAGATTGAAAGAGCAATGTAAAACATAATAATATGATGTAATCCTTCACTGCAGTATACACAGACAATCGAGAGAGAGGCATGGAGTGTGAAACATCGGGGTACAGGGAGAAAGATAGATGGAGATGGTAACAAATTGCAAAGGAGTGATAGGGACTGAGAGAGAGGTAATCTCTGGTAAACTCTCTTGCTGGTAATCTCTCTCCATCTCTATCTCTCTCTTCCCCTCCCTTCTACTCTCTGAAACCCTATTACTTCTCTCTGTTACTCACTTTCCAAGTCTATCTCTCGGCTTATCTCTCTCTATCTCTATCTCCCTCTGTACACTATCTCAATCTCTCCCTGTTGCCCTCAGGATGGGAAGAGGGAGAAAGAGATACAGAGAAAGGGTGTCGCAGGCAGTGTGAGATGAGGAGAAAGAGACAGAGGAACAGTGAGTCTGGCGTTGGTAGATAGATTTTTACTCTGTATCTAACCCCGTGCTTACCAGCCCTGCGAGTATTCGATGGGGACAGTCTCGGATGGGAGGGACTGTCTAAAAATCAAAAAATAGTCGAAAGCCTTTTCAAAGATGAAATTTAGAAACAATTCTACATACAAAGAGTGGTAGAAGTTTGGAACTGACTTCCACAAATGGCCCCTCCCCATCTCTGCAATCTCCTCCAGCTCCACAATCCATCAGCGATCCTCGAATTCTGGCATCTTTAGGATCCCCAGTTTGAATCGGCCCACCATTGGTGGCCGTGCCTTCAAGCTGCCAAGACACTAATTCTGGAATTGCTTTCCTAAACCTCTCCGTCTCACTCACTGTCTTTCCTCTTTGAAGATGCTCCCTCAAACCAACCTCTTTTTGTTCGTCCAGTGTAATATCTCCTTCAGTGACTCGGTGTCAACTTTTTATTTGCCTTATTTATTTGTTGGATCTGTGGGTTACTGGCCAGGCCAGCATTTATTGCCCATCCCAAATTGCCCTTGAGAAGGTGGTGTTGAGCCTCCTTCTTGAACCGCTGCAGTCCATGTGGTGTAGGTACACACACAGTGCTGTGAGGAAGGGAGTTCCAGGATTTTGACCCAGTAACAGTGAAGGAATGGTGATATAGTTTCAAGTTAGGATGGTGTATGACCTTAGTTGTTGTGTGTGGACAGTATTTTCTGTGCGCAGTCCAGTTAACTTTTTAATTATTTATTTTTTTCACGTGGTTAGATGTAAAGTTTCTCCCACGAACTGCCTGTCTCCCCGTCTCTCCTCACTCTTTCTGCTCCTCTCTCCCTCCTTCTCTAAATCCACTGCTTTACTCTGTATCTAAGCTCACACTGTACCTGCCCTGGGAGGTCTCATTATGGTGCTTGAACAATGAGTTATACACTTCCAGCATAACCTCCCTTCTCTTATATACTTTAACAGCCTTGTTGGGAATGTCACTGCAGTTTGGAAATATGAAACACTGATCCAACATTCACCCCTAAAACACTCACATTAAACTCCGAAAACAGGACTGGGCAGATAATGAGGATTGTTAATGATTGTTGCAACTTGTCTCATCCTCTCTCTGTCTCTCCCTCTCATGTCTGTTTCTTCCCATCTTTCTTTCTCTCTCTCTCTCCCTCACCCTCTCCCTCTTTCTCTGCCTCTTTCCATGACTCTGTCTCTAACACCATCTCTCTCTCCGAGGACAGAAATGTTTTTATCCATTTCTTGGTTAATTTTGAACCTGTAAATCTCGCCCTTGCTGGGAACGTCACTGTAGTTTGAAAATATCAAACACTTTTCAACACTCGCCCCCTAAACTCTCACACGAAGCCACCAATGCAGGACTGTTAGAACTGGAACATTACAGCGCAGTACAGGCCCTTCGGCCCTCGATGTTGCGACGACCTGTGAACTACACTATTCCATTTTCATCCATATGTCTATCCAATGACCACTTAAATGCCCTTAAAGTTGGCGAATGTACTACTGTTGCAGGTAGGGCGTTCCACGCCCCGACTACTCTCTGAGTGAAGAAACTACCTCTTACATCTCTCCTTTCTCTTTCACCCCTCAACGTAAAGCTCTGTCCCCTCGTGTTTGCCATCACCATCCGAGGAAAAAGACTCTCACTATCCACCCTATCTAACCCTCTGATTATCTTATATGTCTCTATTAAGTCACCTCTCCTCCTCCTTCTCTCCATCGAAAACAACCTCAAGTCCCTCAGCCTTTCCTGTGTAGATGATGGGGATTGTTACTGAGGTTCTGTCATGGTCCCCTCACACACTGTATCCCATTTCCCCTGCTTCTAAAGTTTGTCAGTGTTTAATAATATTTTTTCAACAATTTTAAATCTCTCTTAAGTTTGAAAATATCAATCACTGATCCAACACTTGTCCCCAAAACACTCACACTAAACCCCTGATATTTGCTTTCAAAATTAGTTCTTGCACACAGCCAGTTTTACTTTTCAATTCTCTCTTATTTCAACATTATTAGATGTAAAGTTTTTCCTATAATCTCGCCCTCCCTCTCTCTCTGTCTGTCTCTCCCTCAGACTCTGTTTCGCCCTCTGTTTGTCTCTCTCTCCCCATCTCTCTCTGTCCCTTTCTCCCTCTGCGTCTGTCTCTCTCCCTCAATATCTGTCTCCCTCGCTTTCTCCGTGTCTCTCTCCCTCTGCATCTGCCTGCCTCACTTTCTGTCTGTCTCACTCTGCATTTGCCTCCCTCCCTTTCTGTCTGTCCCCCTCTGTTTCTCCTTTTTCCTCTATCATTCTAGCTCTGTCTCACTCTCTCCCTCTGTCTCTGTCCCACTCTGTCTGTCTCTCTCTCCGGCTGTGTCTCACTCCCTCCATCTCTCCGTCCGTCTGCACATGGAGATACATTAGAGACTTGGGTGTTCTGTAGATACATTAAATTATTCACAGAAGTTTGACCATTGAAGAAACTGACTCTGAGAATAAAATCATTGAACCTGGGGCTGGTGAACAGAACACAGACACAGAATGTTAGGAATAAATCATATGTGAAAAGCAGCATTAAGTAACAATTTACAAGGTGTGAGTACTCCAGAGACATCGGGAATTTGAAAAGGAGCAGGGAGAACGAAACCAATGGACAAAGAAAAGCAGAAGTAAAGAGAAAGAGAAAGAAGCAGCAGTGTAAATAATTCACTATCATAAAGTGCTGGAATGTCCAGAACAATTAGTGAGAGAAACTGTGAGTTGAAGTTGTCTGTTGTCAGATTGTGTTCATTTTCCTGTTGGACTTGATCCTCTGTGTTGATTTCTGTCAGGTCCTCATTTTGTTTTGTCGTAATTTCCTATTCCTAACTCAGTGACTGAATGAACTGAATAGAATCTGTTCCGCACTGATGGTAATTCATTATTTAAATACTGCACTTTAAAATCTCTGTGAGTGCTGAATTCAATAAAGAGCGAGGCTGATATCAGAAATATATTTAAATTTATATTTAATCGATTGTCCAAACTCAATATATTGACTATATTGTAGAAACAATGAACTGTTCTCCAACACCAATAACCACAGGGATTATTGTTTGAATGTATGAATTGAGTTGTATTACTGGGATCTATAGATTAGATTTCCTCTAACACTCTGCTGCAGTCTCTCCCTGTGAATCTCAGCCTCTCCACTCACTGTATTGAATCCTCAGTCTTCTCATCCATTGCTACAGTTTATCCACTTTCCCAAACCATCTGCTCCAGTCTCCCCTGCAGCTCCAACATGTCCTTTCCCTGGAATTTTGAAGGTTGTGGGGTGATTTGATGAATGTTTTCTAGATAATAAGGGAAACTGAACGGGTTGACAGAGCGAAACAATTCCCACTGGCTGCGGAGTCAGGAATTTGGGAGCATAGTTGAAGAATCTAAACGCAGTCTGAAAACCTTTTGGAGTGAAATGAAGAAACACTTCAACACACCAGGTGTGGTATCAGTTTGGAACTCTCTTCTGCAAACGGCAATTGATGCTGAGACTTTTGTTAATTTTTAAATCTGAGTTTGATAGATTTTTGTGAACCAAATGCATTAAGGGGCAAAGATAGGTACATGGAGTTAGATCACACATCAGCCATGAGCTCATTGAATGACAGAAGAGGGTTTAAGGGCCAAATGGCCTCCTCCTCTTCCTCTGTCCAATGACAAATATCTTGTTATCACTCTTTGAGTCTTGGTCTGTATCTCTCTCTTTGTCTCTCTTTCTGTCTGTTTGTCTCTCTCTCTCTCCTCTCTCAAACATCTGTGGAAACCACAAACCTTAGTCAGCCATTTTAGGCTGGTTCTTGGTGGCCATTTTTTGTTCCCACAACATTGGGACATTTATTCCAGAGACCGACTCCTCACCAATGTAAGGGTAGTGCTCAAATTGTGACAGAGACACATACATGGAGACACTGAGACACACAGTACTAGAAAGGAATTAATAAATTCGTTTGTGCCCAATAATTTTCCCTCCACTGTGATTCGGCTGGGTGGCCTGTAATTACACAGTCTACTACTTTCTCCCTTGTTCATCAACAGTGCAACATACGTAGTCCTCCAGTCCTCTGGCAGCACGACTATAACCAGAGAGGATTGGAAAATGATGGTCAGAGCCGCTGATATTTCCTCCCTTGCACCTCTTAACTGTCTGAGCCTGGTGAATTATCAGCTTTCAAAGATGCCAAACCCCTGAATGTTTCCTCTCTCACTGTTATCCCATTCAATATTTCAAACCCCTCCTCATTGACTCCAATGTCTGTGTCATCCCTTCTTTTGTGAAGACAGTCGCAATGTATTCATTAAGAACCATGCCCGCATCTTCTGCCTCCACGGTTAGGAAAAAGGAGGAGAGACAATGTAAAGTAAAGGATACAATTCTAAAGGAGGTGCAGCATCAGACACATCTGGGGGTACTTGCGCACCAATCACTGAAGGTGGCACGACCGGTACAGAAATTGGTTAAATGGCATCAGGGATCGTGAGATTATAAATAGAGACATTGAATAGAAAAGCAAAGAAAATATGACCTTTGTAAAACGCTAGTTTTCCTTCAACTGTAGCATTGTCCAATTCTGGACACCGTACTTTAGGGGCAATAGAGAGGGTGCAGAAAAGATTCACAAGAATGGTTCCAGGGTTGAGGGACTTCAGTTACGTGCATAGATTGGAGAAGCTGGGGTTGTTCTCTGTGTCTCTCTCTGTCTTCCTCTCTCTGTCTCTCCCTCCTGCTATCTCTGACACCAATAGGGAGACAGAGGGAGAGAGGCTTAGATATGCAGGCAGAGAGAGGGCTGTTGAGAGGGACAAGGTTGGAGTCAGAGAGATTGTTGGGGTGGATTGAAAGGGAGAATGTAAGATATATTCATTTGATGTAATCCTTCACTGCTGTGTACATAAACAGAGGAAGATAATTATGTGGAGTGAAATATTGGTAGAGTGGGTGAAATGTGGATGAAGTTGGGGCCGAGGCGGCCAGTTGTGATGATCAAGAAGGAAAACGCTCCATTGTAAACATCCAGCAAGGTATTCGACCATGGAAGCCATCACACCCTCATGATATCGGTGTGGAAATCTTGTAATCTATGCCCACGGTTATATACCCTTTGTTAAGGGAAATGGGTCCTTCCTATCCACTCTATCTAGGCCCGTCGTTATTTTATACACCTCAATTAAATCTTCCCTTCAACCTTCTGTGTTCCAAAGAAAACAATTCCAGCCTATCCAATATTTACTCATCGTTATCATTCTCCATTCCTGACAACATCCTCTGTAAATCTCCTCTGTACCCTCTCTAGTGTGATCACATCCTTCCTGTAATGTGGTGACCAGAACTGTACACAGTACTCTATCTGTGCTCTAACTAGTGTTTTATACAGTTCCAGCATAACCTCCCTGCTCTTATATTCTCTACATTGGCCAAAAAAGGAAAGTATTCCGTAAGCCTTCTGAACCACCTTATCCACCTGTCCAGTTACCCTCAGGAATTAGTGGACATGCACTCCAAGGCCCCTCTGTTCACAAACTGAGAGATTGTTTAGTTAGATTGAAAGAGCAACTGTAAAACATAATAATTCGATGTCATCCTTCACTGTAGTATACACAGACATACAAGCGAGAGGCATGGAGTGTGAAACATCGGGGTAGAGGGAGAAAAATAGATGGAGAAGGTAACAAATTGGAAAGGAGTGATAGGCACAGACAGAGAGGTAAGCTCTGGGAAACTCTCTTGCTGGTAATCTCTCTCCATCTCCATCTCTCTCTTCCCCTCCCTTCTACTCTCTGAAACCCTATTTCTTCTCTCTGTTACTCACTTTCGGAGTCTATCTCTCTACTTTTCTCCCTCTATCTCTATCTCCCTCTGCACACTATCTCAATCTCTCCCTCTTGCTCTCAGGATGGGAAGAGGGAGAAAGAGAGGCAGAGAAAGGGTGCCGCAGGCAGTGAGAGATGAGGAGAAAGAGACAGAGGAACAGTGAGTCTGGCATTGGTAGATGGATCTTTACTCTGTATCTAACCCCGTGCGTACCTGCCCTGTGAGTATTCGATGGGGCCAGCCTCGGACAGGGGGGACTGTCTAAAAATCAAAAATTAGTCGAAAGCCCTTTCAAAGATGAAATTTAGAAACACTTCTGCATACAAAGGGTGGTAGAAGTTTGGAAATGTCTTGCACAAATGACCCCTCCCTATTTCTGCAATCTCCTCCAGCTCCACAATCCACCAATATCTGCGATCCTCTAATTCTGGTCTCTTGAGGATCCCCAATTTGAATTGTTCCAACATTGGTGGCCGTGCCTTCAAATTGCCAGGACCGTAACTCTGGAATTCCTTTTCTAAACCTCTCCGTCTCATTAAATCTCTTTCCACTTTGAAGACACTCCCTCAAACCAACCTCTTTGACCAAGTTTATGTTCGTCTAGTTTAATATCTCCTTCAGTGACTCAGTGTCAACTTTTTATTTGCCTTCTTTATTTGTTGGATGTGTGCGTTACTGGCCAGGACAGCATTTATTACCCATTCCTAATTGCCCTTGAGAAGGTGGTGTTGAGCCTCCTTCCTGAACCGCTGCAGTCCATGTGGGGTAGGTACACCCACAGTACTGTTAGGAAGGGAGTTCCAGGATTCTGACCCAGTAACAGTGAAGGAATGGCGATATAGTTTCAAGTTGGGATGGTGTGTGATTTTAGTTGTTGTTTGCGGACAGTATTTTCAGTGTGCAGTCCATTTAAATTTTTTATTATTTATTTTTTTCACGTGGTTCGATGTAAAGTTTCTCCTACAATCTGACTGCCTCCCCGTATCTCCTCACTCTTTCTCCCCGTCTCTCCCTCCTTCTCTAAATCCACTGCTTTACTCTGTATCTAAACTCACAATGTACCTGCCCTGGGAGGTCCCATTATGTTGCTTAAGCAATGAGTTATACACTTCCAGCATAACCTGCCTGCTCTTATATACTTTAACAGCATTGTTGGGAATGTCAATGCAGTTTGAAAATATGAAACACTGATCCAACATTCACCCCTAAAACACTCACACTAACCTCCAAAAACAGGACTGGGCAGATAATGAGGATTGTTAATGATTGTTACAACTTGTCTCATCCTCTCTCTGTCTCTCACTCTCATGTCAGGTTCTTCCCATCTTTCTCTCTCTCTCTCTCTCTCTCTCTCTCTCTCTCTCTCTCTCTCTCTCTCTCTCTCTCTCTCTCTCCCCCGCACCCTCTCCCACTTTCTCTGCCTCTTTCCATGACTCTGTATCCAACACCGTCTCTCTCTCCTTGGACAGAAATGTTTTTATCCATTTCTTGCTTAATTTTGAATCTTTAAATCTTGCCCTTGCTGGGAACGTCACTGCAGTTTGAAAATATCAAACACTGATCAACACTCGCCCCCTAAACTCTCACACTAAACCCCCAATACAGGACTGTGCAGATAATTGGGATTGTTACTGGGGTTTCATCAGGTCTCATTTCGCTATCTCTTCTGTCTCTCACTGTCTTCCACTTTGTCCCCATCTCTCCATTTCCCCATTTGTTTTCGTTTCCCTCTCTCCTCTTTCCTTCATCGCCCCCAGCTTTATAAACAAAGAGAGCGCTTACTCCTCTTTGTAGCTGGAGAGCGAGCTCCCTCTACTTTATGCACAGAAAGGGAGCTCCCTCTGGTTTAGAAAGTTGCCGTGGTGGGATTTGAACCCCTGTACCCAGGCCATCAGGTTGGACCTCTGGATTACATGACCAGTGATATTATCACTACCCAACTGCCTCCCAAATGGATGCGTACAGTGTCTGTCCCGTAATATCACTCACAGTAGCTTCTGGGCTGTAATCCTGAACATGGCCCCGAATCAGAGACTCAAAGTTCGCATTTTAACTGGGAAAAGGCAGGAACAGAGTGAAACAGGATTGCTTTTGTCCCTGGATTCAGTGTCCACTGCAGCCAGATCAGTTACATTTACAATAGAAATGCCAGGAGTGAACAAGGTCAATACAAATATATGGAAAATGTAAATGATGCCTCTCATAATTGTAGCATCCGTCCAGTTTGAATACAGATTTCAGCGTTATTCCCGAGAGAGGTCTGACTCACAAAATGTCATTGACATTGAAATGATTGTGTTTTATCCACCACATTACTTACATCAGAGTCAAAGCTGCTGATGTAATGTGTTTGTTCAGGTGAGTGCAACTAATAACAATGATCAGGGGTATAACCGTGTTAGTGGAGACTTATCCCCTGTATAAATCAGGACTCATTGGAATGGATCAGCTCAGAGTGCCTGCTGGAGCAGTGGATTCCAGGCTAACAGAAGTCCCTGCTTCTCACAGGAATGGGATATCCAGTAATGCATCAGATAGAAGACATTTACTATCCTGTACTTGCAGCAATTGGAGTTCCTGGTCAGCAGTATCTCAGCTGTTAATGGTGTAAATCGATATTCACTGTGCTGCTGCACTGGGTATTATTTCCCTCTGTGTGTGTTACACAGCTGCCTGTTCTTCTCCAGCAATTTACTGATGGAATCCCCTCATTGTCTACTCTTTCATTCTTGCAGGAATTGTATTATGTATTTAATGGTATTGTTTTAAGTAACTGTGGCATTATTACTGGATTATTCTGTGTATTGAATGTATTGGAATGAGATGTTTCAGTGAGGATCAATAATCAGACCATTAGGAGTTTTTAACATTTTCATGATGTGGATCTAACCGGTCCTGGAATATTTTTATGATTTTTTTTCAGTGATTGATAATGAGACATCTCACAGTTTCAGTGTTACAAGGGGACAAAACAATTTCCTCCCTCGCAAATAACATGGCTCAGTTTAACTGGGATTTCCATGTGTTTATTGATTATCACTATTATCAAATATTATTTAATTCTGTGTGTGTCTGACGCTGCTTCAGAAGTCTGGCTACTGAACTGAGTTTGCTGCTGACACTTTCACATCTCCTTCTCTGCTTCACAGTGGACACTTCACTGTCACTGGACTACATTGTAAAATAGAAAGTATTGATGTGATGTTTTATTGGTTTTCACTCTGTCAGTTGGAATCAAGAGTCTTTCCATTTATCTGTAGATTATCAGATGCAGCGCTGATGTTGGTGTTTTATTAATTAAACAATCCCACATTTTAACAGATTACTTTATAATTATAGGAGAAGGAATTTCAATGATTGTGAGGTTTGTCTGGAAGTAGCTTTCGATCCTGTTTATTCCATGTATTGTAGATGAAGTGAAGAGTGTAGGTGAACAGGTGGAGACTTGAGTGTTCTGTAGATACATTAAATTATTCACAGAGATTTCACCATTGAACAAACTGACTCTGAGAATAGAATCATTGAACCTGGGGCAGGTGAACAGAACACAGGTGCAGATTGTTAGGAATAAATCAGATATGAAAAGCAGCATGAAGTAACAGTTTACAGTGTGTGAGTTCTCCAGAGAGATAGGGAAGGAGAAAAGGAGCAGGGAGAACGAAACCGACGGGAAAAGAAAAGCAGAAGTGAAGAGAAAGAGAAAGAAGCAGCAGTGTAAATAATTCACTATCATGAAGTGCTGGAATGTCCAGAAAAATTAGTGAGAGAAACTGTGAGTTGAAGTTGTCTGTTGTCAGATTGTGTTCATTTTCCTGTTGGACTTGATCCTCTGTGTTGATTTCTGTCAGATCCTCATTTTGTTTTGGAGAAAGTTTCTATTCCTTACTTAGTGACTGAATAAACAGAATAGAATCAGTTCTTCACTGATGGTAATTCATTATTTAAATACTGCACTTCAAAATCTCTGTGACTGCTGAATTCAATAAAGAGCGAGGCTGATATCAGAAATATATTTAAATTTATATTTAATAGCCTGTACAAACTAAATATATTGACTATATTGTATAAACAATGAATTGTTCTCCAACACCAATAACCACAGGGATTATTGTTTGAATGTATGAATTGAGTTGTCTTACTGGGATCTACAGATTAGATTTCCTCTAACACTCTGCTGCAGTCTCTCCCTGTGAATCTCAGCCTCTCCTCTCACTGTATTGAATCCTCAGTCTCCTCATCCATTGCTTCAGTTTATCCACTTTCCCAAACCACCTGATCCAGTCTCCCCTTCTGCTCCAACATGTCCATTCCCTGGAATTTGGAAGGTTGTGGGCTGATTTGATGAATGTTTTCAAGATAATAAGGGAAACTGAACGGGTGGACAGAGAGTAACAATTCCCACTGGCTGCGGAGTCAGGAACCTGGAGGCATAGTTTAAAAATCTAAACGCAGTCGAAAAACCTTTCAGGGGTGAAATGAAGAAACACTTCAACACACCAGGTGTGGCATCAGTTTGGAACTCGCTTCCATAAACAGCAATTAATGCTGAGACACTTGTTAGTTTTTAAATCTGAGATTGATAGATTTTTGTTAACCAAATGTATGAAGGGGCAAAGATAGGTACATGGAGTTAGATCACACATCAGCCATTAGCTCATTGAATGACAGAAGGGGTTTGAGTTGCCAAATGGCCTCCTCCTCTTCCTCTGTCCAGTGACAAATATCTTGCCATCACTCTCTGTGTCTTGGTCTGTGTCTCTCTCTTTGTCTCTCTTTCTGTCTGTCCGACTCTCTCTCTCTCTCCTCTCTCAAATATCTGAGGAAATCCACAAACATTAGTCAGCCATTTTAGGCTGGTTCTCGGTGGCCATTTTATGTTACCACAACACTGGGACATTTATTCCAGAGACCGACTCCTCACCAATGTAACGGTGCTGCTCAAATTGTGACAGAGACGGAGACATGGAGACACTGAGAGACACAGTACTAGAAAGGAATTAATCATTCCCTTGTGCCCAATAAATTGCCCTCCACAGTGATTAGGCTGGGTGGCCTGTAATTACTCAGTCTATTACTTTCTCCCTTGTTAATCAATAGTACAACATACGGAGTCCTCCAGTCCTCTGGCAGCACGGCTATAACCACAGAATATTGGAAAATGATGGTCAGAGCCACTGATATTTCCTCCCTTGCACCTCTTAACAGCCTGAGCCTGGTGAATTATCAGCTTTCAAAGATGCTAAACCCCTTAATTTTTCCTCTCTCACTGTTTATCCCTTTCAATATTTCAAACCCCTCCTCATTGACTACAATGTCTGTGTCCCCTCTTTTGTGAAGACAGTCGCAATGTATTCATGAAGAACCATGCCCGCTCTTCCGCCTCCACGTTTCGGAAGAAGGATGAGAGACGGAATAAGGTAAAGGATAGAAATCTAAAGGAGATGCAGGAACAGAAACATTTGGGGGATATTTGTGCACCAATCACTGAAGGTGGCTGGGCAGGTTCAGAAAGTGGTTAAACGGCAGAAGGTGTCCTGAGATTATAAATAGAGACATTGAATACAAAAGCAAGGACATTATGACCTTTGTAAGACGCTGGTTTGCCTTCAACTGGAGCATTGTCCAATTCTGGACACCGTACTTTATGAAGAATGTGGGGGCATTAGAGCGGGTGCAGAAAAGATTCACAAGAACGGCTCCAGGGATGAGGGACTTCAGTTACGTGGATAGATTGGAACAGCTGGGGTTGTTCTCTGTGTCTCTCTCTGTCTCTCCCTCCTGCTATCTCTGACACTAAGAGGGAGACAGAGGGAGAGAGGGTTCGATATGCAGATAGAGGGAGTGCTGTTGAGAGGGACAAGGTTGGAGAGAGAGAGATTGTTGGGGTGGATTGAAAGGCACAATGTAAGATCTATTTATTCAATGTATTTACTGTTGTGTACGCAAACAGAGAAACATAGGTATGTAGAGTGAAATATTGGTAGAGTGGGAGATATCTGGATGAAGTTGGGGCCCATTTGGACAGTTTTGATGATCAGGAAGGAAATCGCTCCATTGTAAACATCCAGCCAGGTATTCCACCATTTGAGGCATCACACCCTCATGATATTGGTGCGGAAATTCTGTAATCCATGCCCATGGTTATTGACCCCTCTGTTAAGGGTAATGGGTTTTTTCCTATCCACTCTATCTTGGCCCGTCATTATTTTATACACCTCAATTAAATCTTCCCTTCAACCTTCTTTGTTCCAAAGAAAACAATTCCAGCCTATCCAATCTTTACACATAGTTAAAATTCTCCGTTCCTTACACCATCCTCTGTAAATCTCCTCTGTACCCTCCCTAGTGTGATCACGTCCTTCCTGTAATGTGGTGACCAGAACTGTACACAGTCCTTTAGCTGTGGTCTAACTAGTGTTTTATAAAGTTCTAGCATAACCTCCCTGCTCTTATATTCTCTACATCAGCCAATAAAGGAAAGAGTTCCGAAGAAGGGTCACTGACCCGAAACGTTAACTCTGCTTCTCTTTTCACAGATGCAGCCAGACCTGCTGAGTGGTTCCAGCATTTCTTGTTTTTATTTTTAAGTATTCTGTAAGACTTCTTAACCGCCTTATCCACCTGTCCTGTTACCCTCAGGAATCAGTGGACATTCACTCCAAGGCCCCTCTGTTCACAGTCGAAGAGATTGTTCAGTTCGATTGAAAGACCAAATGTAAAACATAATAATTTGATGCAATCCTTCACTGAAGTAGACACAGACATACGAGCGAGAGGCATGGAGTGTGAACCATCGGGGTAGAGGGAAAAAAATAGATGGAGATGGGAACAACTTGGAAAGGAGTGATCGGCACAGACAGAGAGGTAAGTTCTGGAAAACTCTCTTGCTGGTAATCTCTCTCCATGTCGATCTCTCTCTTCCCCTCTCTTCGACACTCTGAAACCCTATTTCTTCTCAGAGAGTGTCAGAGAGTGTCAGAGTGTCAGAGAGTGTCAGAGAGTTTCTGAGAGTGTCAGAGAGCTTCAGAGAGTTTCTGAGAGTTTCTGAGGGTGTCCAAGTCTATCTCTCCCTTTTCGCTCTCTATCTCCCTCTGCACACTATCTCAATCTCTCCCTCTTGCTCTCAGGATGGGAAGAGGGAGAAGGAGAGGCAGAGAAAGGGTGTTACAGGCAGTGAGAGATGAGGAGAAACAGACAGAGGAACAGTGAGTCTGTCATTGGTAGATGGATCTTTATTCTGTATCTAACCCCGTGCGTACCTGCCCTGTGAGTATTCGATGGGGACAGTCTCGGACGGGGGAGACTGTCTAAAAATCAAAAATTAGTCAAAAGCCCTTCAAAGCTGAAATTTAGAAACACATCTACAGACAAAGAGTGGGAGAAGTTGTGAACTGTCTTCCACAAATGACCCCTCCCTATCTCTGCAATCTCCTCCAGCTCCACAATCCACCAATATCTGTGATCCTCTTTCCTAAACCTCTCCGTCTCACTAACTCTCTTTCCTCTTTGAAGACGCTCCCTCCAACCAACCTATTTCACCAATTTTTTGTTCGTCTCGTCTAATAGCTCCTTAAGTGACTCGGTGTCAACTTTTTATTTGCCTTATTTATTTGTTGGATGTGTGCGTTACTGGCCAGGCCAGCATTTATTACCCATTCCTAATGTTCCTTGCGAAGGTGGTGTTGAGCCTCCTTCTTGAACCACTGTAGTCCATGTGGTGTAGGTATACCCACAGTGCTGTTAGGAAGGGAGTCCCAGGATTTTGACCCAGTAACAGTGAATGAACGGCGATATAGTTTCAAGTTAAGATGGTGTGAGACTTTAGTTGTTGTGTGCGGACAGTATTTTCAGTGCGCAGTCCATTTATATTTTTAATTATTTATTTTTTTCATGTGGTTCGATGTAAAGTTTCTCCTACAATCTGCCTGCCTCCGCGTATCTCCTCACTCTTTCTGCCAGTCTCACCCTCCTTCTCTGAAGCCACTGCTTTTCTCTGTATCTAAACTGACACTGTACCTGCCCTGGTAGGTCTCATTATGGTGCTTAAGCAATGAGTTATACAGTTCCAGCATAACCTCCCTGCTCTTATGTACTTTAACAGCCTTGTTGGGAATGTCACTGCAGTCTGAAAATATGAAACACTGATCCAACATTCACCCCTAAAACACTCACACTAACCTCAAAAAACAGGACTGGGCAGATAATGAGGATTGTTAATGATTGTTACAACTTGTCTCATCCTCTCTCTGTCTCTCCCTCTCATGTCTGTTTGTTCCGATCTTTCTCTCTCGATCTCTCTCTCCCCCACTCTCTCCCTCTTTCTCTGCCTCTTTCCATGACTCTGTCTCTAACACTATCTCTCTCTCCTTGGACAGAAATGTTTTTATCCATTTCTTGGTTAATTTTGAATCTTTAAATCTTGCCCTTGCTGGGAACGTCACTGCAGTTTGAAAATACCGAACACTTTAGCACTCGCCCCCGAAACACTCACACTAAACCCCCAATACAGGACTGTGCAGATAATGGGGATTGATACTGATGTTCTGTCAAGGTCCCCTCACACACTGTATCCCATTTCCCCTGCTTGTAAAGTTTGTCAGGGTTTAATAATATTTATTCAATAATATTAAATGTCACTTCAGTTTGATAATATCAATCACTGATCCACCAATTGCCCCAAAACACTCACACAAAACCCCTGATCTCTCCTTTCAAAATTAGTTCTTGCACACAGCCAGTTATACTTTTTATCCTTTTTTGATCCTTTTTCAACATTATTAGATGTAAAGTTTTTCCTTTAATCTCGCCCTCCCTCTCTCTCTGTCTGTCTCCGCCTCTGTCTCTGTTTCTCCCTCTGTTTGTCTCCCTCCCTCTCTGTCTCTCTCTCCCTTTCTCCCTCTGCATCTGTCTCTCTCCCTCTGTATCTGTCTCACTCACTTTCTCCCTGTCTCTCTCCCTCTGCAGCTGCCTGCCTCCCTTTCTGTCTGTCTCACTCTGCATTTGCCTGCCTCCCTTTCTGTCTCTCTCCCTCTCCCTCTGTCTCTGTCCCACTCTGTCTGTGTCTCTCTCCATCTGTCTCTCACTCCCTCCATCTCTCCGTCCCTCTGTACATGGACAGCAATGCTTTGAGCCATTTCTTTGGTTAATTTTGAATCTTTAACTCTTGCTTTTGTTGGGAATGTCAATGCTGTTTAAAAATATCAAACACTCATCTAACACTCATCCCTAAACCATTCACATAAAACCCCAAATACCGGACTGGGCAGACAATGGGGATTGTTGCTGGGGTTCCGTCAAGGTCTCATTTCACTATCTCTTCTGTCTCTCACTGTCTTCCACTTTGTCCCTCTCTCTCCATTTCCCCATTTCCTTTCGTTTCCCTCTCTCCTCTTTCCTTCATCGCGCCCAACTTCATAAATGGAGAGGGAGCTCCCTCCACTTTAGACATAGAGAGGGAGTTCCTTCCACTTCATAGCTGGAGAGCGAGCTCCCTCTACTTTATACATAGAAAGGGAGCTCCCTCTGTTTTATTATAGCTGCCGTGGTGGGATATGAACTCCTGTCCCCAGGCCATCAGGTTGGGCCTCTGCATTATGTGACCAGTGATATTATCACGACCCAACTGCCTCCAAAATGGATGCATACAGTGTCTGTCCCGTAATATCACTCACAGTAGTTTCTGGGCTGGAACCCTGAACATGGTCCCGAATCAGAGACTCAAAGTTCACATTTTAACTGGGAAAAGGCAGGAACAGAGTGAAATGGGATTGATTTTGTCCCTGGATTCAGTGTCCACTGCAGACAGATCAGTTACATTTACAATAGAAATGCCAGGAGTGAACAAGGTCAATGCAATAATATG
The DNA here is from genome assembly GCF_036365525.1 of Heterodontus francisci. Taxonomy (NCBI): domain Eukaryota; kingdom Metazoa; phylum Chordata; class Chondrichthyes; order Heterodontiformes; family Heterodontidae; genus Heterodontus; species Heterodontus francisci. The sequence goes on along the minus strand of NW_027141623.1, from coordinate 310,244 downwards.
GAAAATGTAAATGACGCCTCTCATAATTGCCATCCATCCAGTATGAGTACAGATTTCAGGTTTATTCCCGAGAGAGGTCTTACTCAGAAAATGTCATTGATATTGAAATTATTGTGTTTTATCCACCACATTATTTACATCAGAGTCAAAGCTGCTGATGTAATGTGTTTGTTCAGGTGAGTGTAATTAATAGCAATGATTAGGGGTATAACCGTGTTAGTGGGGACTTATCCCCTGTATAAATCAGGACCCATTGGAATGGATCAGCTCAGAGTGCCTGGTGGAGCTGTGGATTCCAGGCTAATAGAAGTCTCTGCTTCTCACAGAAATGGGATATCCAGTATTCGTTCAGTTCATATTTATTTATTATCCTGTACTTGCAGCAATTGGAGTTGCTGGTCAGCCAGTATCTCAGCTGTTAATAGTCTAAATCAATGTTAACTGTGCTGCTGTACTCGGTATTATTTCCCTCTGTGTGTGTTACACAGCCACCTGTTCTTTTCCAGCAATTTACTGATGGAATCTCCTCATTGTCTGCTCATTACATTCCTGCAGGAACTGTATTATGTATTTAATGGTATTGTTTTAAGTAACTGTGGCATTATTACTGGATTATTCTGTGTATTGAATGTATTGGAATGAGATGTTTCAGTGAGGATCAATAATCAGACCATTAGGAGTTTTTAACAGTTTCATGATGTGGATCTAACCGGTCCTGGAATATTTTTATGATTTTTTTTCAGTGATTGATAATGAGACATCTCACAATCTCAGTGTTACAAGGGGACAGAACAATGTCCTCCCTCCCCAATAACATGGCTCAGTTTAACTGGGATTTCAATGTATTTATTGATTATCACTGTTATCAAATATTATTTCACTCTGTGTGTGTCTGACGCTGCTTCAGAAGTCTGGCTACTGAACTGAGTTTTCTGCTGACACTTTCACATCTCCTTCTCTGCTTCACTGTGGACCTTCACTGTCACTGGACTACATTGCAAAATAGAAAGTATTGATGTGATGTTTTACTGGTTTTCACTCCATCAGTTGGAATCAAGAGTCTTTCCATTTATCTGTAGATTATCAGCTGCAGTGCTGATGTTAGTGTTTTATTAATTAAACAATCCCACATTCGAACAGATTACTTTATAATTCCAGGAGAAGGAATTTCAATGATTGTGAGGTTTGTCTGGAAGTAGCTTTCGATCCTGTTTATTCCATGCATTGTAGATGAAGTGAAGAATGTAGGTGAACAGGTGGAGACTTGAGTGCTCTGTAGATACAGTAAATTATTTACAGAGGTTTCACCATTGAACAAACTGACTCTGAGAACAGAATCATTGAACCTGGGGCTGGTGAACAGAACACAGACGCAGAATGTTAAGAATAAATCATATGCGAAAAGTAACATTTAGTAAACGTTTTCAGAGTGTGAGTGGTCCAGGGACAGAGCAAAGAAGAAAAGGAACAGAGAGAACAAAACTGAGCGAAAGAGATAAGCAGAAGTAAAGAGAAAGAGAAAGAAGCAGCAGTGTAAATAATTCACTATCATAAAGTGCTGGAATGTCCAGAACAATTAGTGAGAGAAACTGTGAGGTGAAATTGTCTGTTGTCAGATTGCGTTCATTTTCCTGTTGGACTTGATCCTCTGTGTTGATTTCTGTCAGGTCCTCATTTTGTTTTGTAGAAAGTTCCTATTCCTTATTTAGTGACTGAATAAACAGAAAAGAATCAGTTCATCACTGATGGTAATTCATTATTTAAATACTGCACTTTAAAATCTCTGTGACTGCTGAATTCAATAAAGAGCGAGGCTGATATCAGAAATATATTTAAATTTATATTTAATAGCCTGTACAAACTAAATATATTGACTATATTGTATAAACAATGAATTGTTCTCCAACACCCATAACCACAGGGATTGTTGTTTGAATGTATTAATTGAGTTGTATTACTGGGATCTATCGATTAGATTTCCTCTAACACTCTGCTGCAGTCTCTCCCTGTGATTCTCAGCCTCTCCTCTCACTGTATTGAATTCTCTGTCTCCTCATCCATTGCTTCTGTTTATCCACTTTCCCAAACCATCTGCTCCAGTCTCCCCTCCTGCTCCAACATGTCCTTTCCCTGGAATTTACAAGGTTATGGGGTGATTTGATGAATGTCTTCAAGATAATAAGGGAAACTAAACGGCTGGACAGAGAGTAAGAATTACCACTGGCTGCGGAGTCAGGAACTTGGGGCATACTCTAAAAATCTAAACGTAGTCCAAAAACCTTTCAGGAGTGAAATGAAGAAACACATCAACACACCAGGTGTGGTATCAGTTTGGAACTCTCTTCCACAAACGGCAATTGATGCCGAGACACTTGTTCGATTTTAAATCAGAGATTGTTAGATTTTTGTTAACCAAAGGTATTAAGGGGCAAAGAAAGGTACATGGAGTTCGATCACACATCAGCCATGAGCTCATTGAATGACAGAAAAGGGTTGAGGATCCAAATGGCCTCCTCCTCTTCCTCTGTCCAATGAAAAATATCTTGCTATCACTCTCTGTGTCTTGGCCTGTGTCTCTCTCTTTGTCTCTCTTTCTGTCTTTCTGTCTGTCTCTCTCTCATCTCTCAAACATCTGTGGAAATCCACAAACATTAGTCAGCCATTTTAGGCTGGTTCTCGGTGGGCATTGTATGTTACCACAACATTGGGACATTTATTCCAGAGACTGACTCCTCACCCATGTGACGGTAGTGCTCTAATTGTGACAGAGCCGCAGACATGGAGTCCCTGAGACACTCCGTACTAGAAAGGAATCAATCATTCCCTTGCGCCCAATAAGTTGCCCTCCACTGTGATTAGGCTGCGTGGCCTGTAATTAATCAGTCTATTACTTTCACCCTTGTTAATCAACTGTACAACAGACGCAGTCCTCCAGTCCTCTGGGAGCAAGACTGTAACCAGAGAGGATTGGAAAATGATGGTCAGAGCCTCTGCTATTTCCACCCTTGCACCTCTAAACAGCCTGAGCCTGGTGAATTTTCAGCATTCAACGATGCTGAACCCCTGAATATTTCCTCTCTCACTGTTTACCCCGTTCAATATTTCAAACCCCTCCGCATTGACTACAATGACTGTGTCGTCCCCTCTTTTGTGAAGACAGTCGCAATGTATTCATTAAGAACCATGCCCGCATCTTCCACCTCCACGGTTAGGAAAAAGGAGGAGAGATGATATAAAGTAACGGATAGAATTCTAAAGGAGGTGCAGGAACAGACACATCTTGGGAGTATTTCTGCAACAATCACTGAAGGTGGCAGGGCAGGTTCAGAAAGCGGTTAAATGGCAAAAGGGATCGTGAGATTATAAATAGAGACATTGAATACAAAAGCAAGAAAATATGAGCTTTGTAAAACGCTGGTTTGCCTTCAACTGGAGCATTGTCCAATTCTGGACACTGTACTTTAGCATTCGAGAGGGTGCAGAAAAGATTCACAAGAATTGTTCCAGGGATGAAGGACTTCAGTTACGTGGATAGATTGGAGAAGGTGGGATTGTTCTCTGTGTCTCTCTCTGTCTTCCTCTCTCTGTCTCTCCCTCCAGCTATCTCTGACACTAAGAGGGAGACAGAGGGAATGAGGCATAGATATGCAGGCAGAGGGAGGGCTGTCGAGAGGGACAAGTTTGGAGACAGAGAAATTGTTGGGGTGGATTGAAAGGGAAAATGTCAGAAATATTCATTTAATGAAATTCTTCACTGCTGTGTACGCAAACAGAGAAAGATAGCTATGGAGAGTGAAATATTGGTGGAATGGGAGAAATGTGGATGACGTTGGGGCCCAGGCGGCCAGTTTTGATGATCAGGAAGGAAAACGCTCCATTGCAAACATTCAGCAAGGTATTCCACCATGGAATCCATCACACCCTCATGATATTGGTGTGGAAATCTTGTAATATATGCCCATGGTTATCGACCCCTCTGTTAAGGGAAATGGTTCCTTCCTATCCACTCTATCTAGGCCCATCATTATTTGATACACCTCAATTAAATCTTCCCTTCAACCTTCTCTGTTCCAGAGAAAACAATACCTTTCGATCCAATCTTTCCTCATAGATAAAATTCTCCATTCCTGACAACATCCTCTGTAAATCCCCTCTGCACCCTCTCCAGTGTGATCACATCCTTCCTGTAATGTGGTGACCAGTACTGTACACAATACTCTAGCTGTGGTCTAACTGGTGTTTTACACAGTTCGAGCATAACCTCCCTGCTCTTATATTCTCTGCATCGGCCAATAAAGGAAAGTATTCCATAAGCCTTCATAACCACCTTATCCACCTGTCCTGTCAGCCTCAGGAATCAGTGGACATTCACTCCAAGGCCCTTCTGTTCACAGTATGAAAGATAGTTCAGTTAGATTGAAAGAGCAAATGTAAAACATAATAATTTGATGTAACCCTTCACTGCAGTATACACAGACATCCAAGGGAGAGGCATGGAGTGTGAAACATCGGGGTAGAGGGAGCAAAATAGATGGAGATGGGAACAAATTGGAAAGGAGTGATAGGGACTGAGAGAGAGGGAATCTCTGGCAGACTCTCTTGCTGGTAATCTCTCTCCATCTCTATCACTCTCTTCCCCTCTCTTCTACTCTCTGAAACCCTATTTCTTCTCTCTGTTTCTCACTTTCCAAGTCTATCTCTCCCTTTTCTCTCTCTATCTCCCTCTGCACACTATCTCAATCTCTCCCTCTTGCTCTCAGGATGGGAAGAGGGACAAAGAAAGGCAGAGAAAGGGTGTCTCAGGCAGTGAGAGATGAGGAGAAAGAGAGAGAGGAACAGTGAGTCTGGCATTGGTAGATGGATCTTTACTCTGTATCTAACCCCGTACGTACCTGTCCTGTGAGTATTCGATGGGGACATTCTCGGACAGGGGGTACTGTCTAAAAATCAAACATTAGTCGAAAGCCCTTTCAAAGATGAAATTTAGAAACACTTCTACACACAAAGGGTGGTAGAAGTTTGGAACTGTCTTCCACAAATGACCCCTCCCTTTCTCTGCAATCTCCTCCAGCTGCACAATCCACCAATATCTGCGATCCTCGAATTCTGGCATCTTTAGGATCCCCAGTTTGAATCGGCCCACCATTGGTGTCCGTGCCTTCAAGCTGCCAAGACCCTAATTCTGGAATTCCTTTCCTAAACCTCTCCGTCTCACTCACTCTCTTTCCTCTTTGAAGATGCTCCATCAAACCAACCTCTTTTTGTTCGTGCAGTGTAATATCTCCTTCAGTGACTCGGTGTCAACTTTTTATTTGCCTTATTTATTTGTTGGATCTGTGCGTTGCTGGCCAGGCCAGCATTTATTACCCATTCCTAATTGCCCTTGAGAAGGTGGTGTTGAGCCTCCTTCTTGAACCGCTGCAGTCCATGTGGTGTAGGTACACCCACAGTGCTGTTAGGAAGGGAGTTCCAGGATTTTGACCCAGTAACAGTGAAGGAATGGTGATATCGTTTCAAGTTCGGATGGTGTGGGACTTTGTTGTTGTGTGCGGACAGTATTTTCAGTGTGCAGTCCATTTATATTTTTAATTATTTATTTTTTCACGTGGTTAGATGTAAAGTTTCTCCGACAATCTGCCTGCCTCCCCGTATCTCCTCACTCTTTCTGCCCATCTCTCCCTCCTTCTCTAAATCCACTGCTTTACTCTGTATCTAAACTCCCACAGCACCTGCCCTGGGAGGTCTCATTATGGTGCTTAAGCAATGAGTTATACACTTCCAGCATAACCTCCCTGCTCTTATATACTTTAACAGCCTTGTTGGGAATGGCACTGCAGTTTGAAAATATGAAACACTGATCCAACATTCACCCCTAAAATACTCACACTAACCTCCAAAAACAGGACTGGGCAGATAATGAGGATTGTTAATGATTGTTACAACTTGTCTCATCTTCTCTATTTGTCTCTCCCTCTCATGTTTGTTTCTTCCCATCTTTCTCTCTCTCTCTCAATCGCACTCTCCCTCTTTCTCTGCCTCTTTTCATGACTCTGTCTCTGACACCATCTCTCTATCCTTGGACAGAAATGTTTTTATCCATTTCTTGCTTAATTTTGAACCTGTAAATCTTGCCCTTGCTGGGAACATCACTGCAGTTTGAAAATATCAAACACTGTTCAACACTCGCCCCCTACACTCTCACACGAAATCCCCAATACAGGACTGTGCAGATAATGGGGATTGTTAGTGAGATTCTGTCGAGGTCCCCTCACACACTGTATCCCATTTCCCCTGCTTCTAAAGTTTGTCATTGTTTAATCATATTTTTTGGAATTATTTTAAATGTCACATCAGTTTGAAAATATCAATCACTGATCCAACACTTGCCCCAAAACATTCACACTAAACCTCTGATCTTTCCTTTCAAAATTAGTTCCTGCACACAGCCAGTTTTACTTTTTAATTCTATCTTTTTTCAATATTATTAGATGTAATGTTTTTCCTATAATCTTGCCCTCCGTCGCTCCCTCTCTCTCTGTCTGTCCCTCTGTCTCTGTTTCTCCCTCTGTTTGTCTCTCTCCCTCTCTCCCTCTCTGTCCCTTTCTCCCTCTGCATTTGTCTCTCTCCCTCTGCATCTGCCTGCCTCTCTTTCTGTCTCTCTCACTCTGCATTTGCCTGCCTCCCTTTCTGTCTCTCTCCCTCTGTCTCTGTTTCTCCTTTTTTCTCTATCATTCTAGCTCTGTCTCTCTCTCTCCCTCTGTCTCTGTCCCACTCTGTCTGTTTCTCTCTCCGTCTGTGTCTCACTCCCTCCATCTCTCCGTCCCTCTGGACATGGACAGCAATGCTTTGAGCCATTTGTTTGGTTAATTTTGAATCTTTATCTCTTTCTTTTGTTGGGAATGTCAATGCAGTTTGAAAATATCAAACACTCATCTTACACTCATCCCTAAAACACTCACATTAAACCCCAACTACCGGACTGGGCAGACAATGGGAATTGTTACTGGGATTCCGTCAAGGTCTCATTTCACTATCTCTTCTGTCTCTCACTGTCTTCCACTTTGTCCCTCTCTCACCATTTTCCCAGTTGTTTTCATTTCCCTCTTCTCCTCTTTCCTTCTTCGCCCCCAACTTTATAAAGGGAGAGGGTGGTCCTTTCACTTTATACATGGAGAGGGAGCTCTCTCCACTTTATACGTAGAGGCGGAGATCCCTCTGTTTTGTATAGCTGCCGAGGTGGGAGTTGAACCCCTGTCCCCAGGCGATCAGGTTGTGCCTCTGGTTTCCGTGACCAGTGATATCATCACTACCCAACTGCCTCCCAAATGGATGTGTACAGTGTCTGTCCCGTAAGAACACTCACAGTAGGTTCTGGGCTGTAACCCTTAACATGGTCTCGAATCAGACCCTGGAAGTTCACATTTTAACTGAGAAAAGGCAGGAACAGAGTGAAGCGGGATTGCTTTTGTCCCTGGATTCAGTGTCCACTGCAGACAGATCAGTTACATTTGCAATGGAAACGCCAGGAGTGAACAAGGTCAATGCAATAATATGGAAAATATAAATGACGCCTCTCATAATTGCCATCCATCCAGTATGAGTACAGATTTCAGGTTTATTCCGAGAGAGGTCTTACTCAGAAAATGTCATTGACATTGAAATGATTGTGTTTTATCCACCACATTCTTTACATCAGAGTCAAAGCTGCTGATGTCATGTGTTTGTTCAGGTGAGTGAAACTAATAGCAATGATCAGGGGTATAACCGTGTTAGTGGAGACTTATCCCCTGTATAAATCAGGACCCATTGGAATGGATCAGCTTAGAGTGCCTGGTGGAGCTGTGGATTCCAGGCTCATAGAAGTCTCTGCTTTTAACTGAAATGTGATATCCAGTATTCGTTCAGTTCATATTCATTTACTATCCTGTACTTGCAGCAAGTGGACTTCCTGGTAAGCCAGTATCTCAGCTGTTTCGGGTCCAAATCGATGTTAACTGTGCTGCTGTACTCCGTATTATTTCCCTCTGTGTGTGTTACACAATCGCCTGTTCTTTTCCAGAAATTTACTGATGGAATCTCCTCATTGTCTACTCTTTCATTCTTGCAGGAACTGTATTATGTATTTAATGGTAATGTTTTAAGTAACTGTGGCATTGTTACTGGATTATTCTGTGTATTGAATGTATTGGAATGAGATGTTTCAGTGAGGATCAATAATCAGACCATTAGGAGTTTTTAACAGTTTCATGATGTGGATCTAACCGGTCCTGGAATATTTTTATGATTTTTTTTCAGTGATTGATAATGAGACATCTCACGGTCTCAGTGTTACAAGCAGACAGAACAATGTCCTCCCTCCCGAATAACATGGCTCAGTCTAACTGTGATTTCAACGTGTTTATTGATTATCACTGTTAGCAAATATTATTTCATTCTGTGTGTGTCTGACGCTGCTTCAGAAGTCTGGCGACTGAACTGAGTTTGCTGCTGACACTTTCACTTCTCCTTCTCTGCTTCACTGTGGACCTTCACTGTAAAATAGAAAGTATTGATGTGATGTTTTACTGGTTTTCACTCTGTCAGTTGGAATCAAGAGTCTTTCCATTTATCTGTAGACTATCAGCTGCAGTGCTGATGTTGGTGTTTTATTAATTAAACAATCCCACATTCTAACAGATTACTTTATAATTCCAGGAGAAGGAATTTCAATGATTGTGAGGTTTGTCTGGAAGTAGCTTTCGATCCTGTTTATTCCATGCATTGTAGATGAAGTGAAGAGTGCAGGTGAACAGGTGGAGACTTCAGTGTTCTGCAGATGCATTAAATGATTCACAGAGGTTTCACCATTGAACAAACTGACTCTGAGAATAGAATCATTGAACCTGGGGCTGGTGAACAGAACACAGACGCAGAATGTTAGCAATAAATCAGATGTGAAAAGTAGCATTAGCTAACAGTTTGCAGATGTGAGTATTCCAGAGAGATAGGGAAGGAGAAAAGGAACAGGGAGAACGAGACTGAGGGAAAGAGATGAGCACAAGGAAAGAGAAAGGGAAAGAAGCAGCAGTGTAAATAATTCACGATCATAAAGTGCTGGAATGTCCAGAACAATTAGTGAGAGAAACTGTGAGCTGAAATTGTCTGTTGTCAGATTGTGTTCATTTTCCTGTTGGACTTGATCCTCTGTGTTGATTTCTGTCAGGTCCTCATTTTGTTTTGTAGGAAGTTCCTATTCCTTACTTAGTGACTGAATAAACAGAATAGAATCAGTTCATCACTGATGGTAATTCATTATTTAAATGCTGCTCTTCAAAATCTATGTGACTGCTGAATTCAATAAAGAGCGAGGCCTATATCAGAAATATATTTACATTTATATTTAATAGCCTGTACAAACTAAATATATTGACTATATTGTAGAAACAATGAACTGTTCTCCAACACCAATAACGACAGGGATTATTGTTTGAATGTATGAATTGAGTTGTATTACTGGGATCTATAGATTAGATTTCCTCTAACACTCTGCTGCAGTCTCTCCCTGTGAATCTCAGTACTCTCATTGTATTCAATCCTCAGTCTCCTCATCCATTGCTTCAGTTTATCCACTTTCCCAAACCATCTGCTCCAGTGTCCCCTCCTGCTCCAACATGTCCTATCCCTGGAATTTACTAGGTTATGGGGTGATTTGATGAGTGTATTCAAGATAATAAGGGAAACTAAACGGGTGGACAGATAGTAACAATTCCCACTGGCTGCGGAGTCAGGAACCTGGGGGCATCGTCTAAAAAACTAAACGCAGTCTCAAAGCCTTTCAGTAGTGAAATGAAGAAACACTTCAACAGAGAGTGGGGATAAATGAGTGCTATTCTGGTTGGCAATCAGTCACTAATGGTGTGCCTCTGGAATCGGTGCTGGGTCCGCAATTATTTACAATTTATATAGATGATTTGGAGTTGGGGACCACTTGTAGGGTGTCAAAGTTTGCACATGACACGAAGATGAGTGGCAGAGCAAAGTGTGCAGATGACTGTGAAACTTTGCAGAGGAACATAGATACATTGAGTGAGCGGGCAAAGGTCTGGCAGATGGAATACAATGTTGATAAGTGTGAAGTTATTCATTTCGGTAGGAGTAACAGTAAAAAGTATTATTACTTGAATGGTAAAAAGTTGCAGCATGTTGCGATGCAGAGGGACCTGGGTGTCCTTGTGCATGAATCGCAGAATGTTGGTCTGCAGGTA